>NW_023994668.1:0-102500 GCF_015586225.1 Lucilia sericata | reverse complement strand
GAAACCATATATACACCGAGCGACAAACATACAAATGTAAAAATTTTATTTAATGGTAAATACTTATACAGCAGACAGCAAAAATCTCTAACACATATAAACATCATTTGCATTTGCATAAACTCTATAAGTAGTAACAAAAAATATGTAGTCTAAGAGCCACTTTAAAATGTTGCATATTTGGAGGCAGGGAATGCAAAGAGTAACATGATTACTAACTTTTTCAAAACTATATTCACTAAATTTAACAGGGATGGAAAAATCAGTACTTTAGTACTATTTTAGTATTTTTTGTTAGTCTAGTGGATGTTAGTCTAGTCTATAGTCTAGTCTATAGTCTAGTCTATAGTCTAGTCTATAGTCTAGTCTGTAGTCTAGTCTATATTCTAGTCTATAGTCTAGTCTATAGTCTAGTCTATAGTCTAGTCTATAGTCTAGTCTATAGTCTAGTCTATAGTCTAGTCTATAGTCTAGTCTATAGTCTAGTCTATAGTCTAGTCTATAGTCAAGTCTATAGTCTAGTCTATAGTCTAGTCTATAGTCTAGTCTATAGTCTAGTCTATAGTTTAGTCTATAGTCTAGTCTATAGTCTAGTCTATAGCCTAGTCTATAGTCTAGTCTATAGTCTAGTCTATAGTCAAGTCTATAGTCTAGTCTATGGTCTAGTCTAGTCTATAGTCAAGTCTATAGTCTAGTCTATAGTCTAGTCTATAGTCTAGTCTATAGTCTAGTCTATAGTCTAGTCTGTAGTCTAGTCTATAGTCTAGTCTATAGTCTAGTCTATAGTCTAGTCTATAGTCTAGTCTATAGTCTAGTCTATAGTCTAGTCTATAGTCTAGTCTATAGTCTAGTCTATAGTCTAGTCTATAGTCTAGTCTATAGTCTAGTCTATAGTCTAGTCTATAGTCTAGTCTATAGTCTAGTCTATAGTCTAGTCTATAGTCTAGTCTATAGTCTAGTCTATAGTCTAGTCTATAGTCTAGTCTATAGTCTAGTCTATAGTCTAGTCTATAGTCTAGTCTAGTCTATAGTCTAGTCTATAGTCTAGTCTATAGTCTAGTCTATAGTCTAGTCTATAGTCTAGTCTATAGTCTAGTCTATAGTCTAGTCTATAGTCTAGTCTATAGTCTAGTCTATAGTCTAGTCTATAGTCTAGTCTATAGTCTAGTCTATAGTCTAGTCTATAGTCTAGTCTATAGTCTATAGTCTAGTCTATAGTCTAGTCTATAGTCTAGTCTATAGTCTAGTCTATAGTCTAGTCTATAGTCTAGTCTATAGTCTAGTCTATTGTCTAGTCTATAGTCTAGTCTATAGTCTAGTCTATAGTCTAGTCTATAGTCTAGTCTATAGTCTAGTCTATAGTATAGTCTATAGCCTAGTCTATAGTCTAGTCTGTAGTATAGTCTATAGCCTAGTCTATAGCCTAGTCTATAATATAGTCTATAGTCTAGTCTATAGTATAGTCTATAGCCTAGTCTATAGCCTAGTCTATAGTCTAGTCTATAGCCTAATCTATACTCTAGTCTATAGTCTAGTCTATATTCTAGTCTATAGTGTAGTCTATATTCTAGTCTATAGTCTAGTCTAAAGTCTAGTCTATAGTCTATTCTATAGTCTAATCTATAGTGTAGCCTATAGCCTACTCTATATCTCTTCTATAGTCTAGTCTATAGTCTAGCCTATAGTCTAGCCTATAGTCTAGCCTATAGTCTAGCCTATAGTGTAGTCTATAGTCTAGTCTATAGTCTAGTCTATAGTCTAGTCTATAGCCTATTTTATAGTCTAGTCTATTGTCTAGCCTGTAGTCTAGTCTATAGTCTAGTCTGTAGTCTAGTCTATAGTCTAGTCTATAGTCTAGTCTATAGTCTAGTCTATAGTCTAGTCTATAGTCTAGTGTATAGTAGTATGTAGTCTATAGTCTACTAGTCTATAGTATAGTCTATAGTCTAGTCTATAGCCTAGTCTATAGTCTACTCTATAGCCTAGTCTATAGTCTAGTCTAAGTCTAGTCTATAGTCTAGTCTATATTCTAGTCTATAGTCTAGTGTATAGTCTAGACTATAGTCTGGTCTATAGTCTAGTCGAGTCTATTGTCTAGTATACTTTTTAACGTAAAAAGTACTTTTTTCGGTATAAGCTGTAACTTACAACTTTTCAAAATTTAAATTTTCCATGTCAGTTGCACATTAATAAACATACATACGTACATATTTACATTTGCTCATATTTAGAATGTTGCATGAATAGCTGAATGTTTTTTGTTTTTGTAGATTTTGTAAATAAAGTGCAACATGCAACAAACATAAAATAATGTGTTAAAAGCAAAATCATTTTAAAATCATAATAAAAATTTACTGACTGTAAAGATGAAATAAAAACTGAGTGAACGAACCAACGAACAACAAAAATCTACAAATACATGTACACAAAAATATTTTTGAAGAAGTACACATACATTGTTTACATTTACATACACGTACTAATGTGAATGTTAGTAAAATATGAACAATGTATTCATATGAATATAATGTTAAAACATTTAACATTTTTAATTTAAATATCTTTATAACACTTTCCATATATGTATGTTTTGCCTTTTCTGTTTTGCCAATAACTGCTTTTCACACAATGTAAACGATTTTGGAGATTTAAATTAAGTTCATAAACATATGAAGAATCTAATATGGAAGTTTCTGTAAATAAAAATTTTTCAGAAGAAACTTTTGCAATAGAATATTTCACAACATTTGAGTAAAATTTCTCAGTTTCTGAATAACATTTTCTATAGAAAATTTCTCAGTTTGTAATGAACATTTTCTATAGAAAATTTCTCAGTTTCTCAAGAACATTTTTTATAGAAAATTTTCTCAGTTTCTGTTGAATATTTTCTATAGAAAATTTCTCAGTTTCGGTGAAACATTTTCTATGGAAAATTTCTCAGTTTGTGATGAATATTTTCTATAGAAAATTTCTCAGTTTGTAATGAACACTTCCTATAGAAAATTTCTCAGTTTGTGCTAAACATTTTCTATAGAAAATTTCTCAGTTTGTGATGAACATTTTCTATTGGAAATTTCTCAGTTTGTGGTGAACATTTTCTATAGAAAATTTCTCAGTTTGTGATGAACATTTTCTATAGAAAATTTCGCAGTATCTCTGAAACATTTTCTATAGAAAATTTCTCAGTTTGTGATGAACATTTTCTATAGAAAATTTTTCAGTTTGCGATGAACATTTTCTATAGAAAATTTTTCAGTTTGCGATGAACATTTTCTATAGAAAATTTCTCAGTTTCTAATAAACATTTTCTATAGAAAATTTTTCAGTTTGTGATGAACATTTTCTATACAAAATTTCTCAGTTTGTGATGAACATTTTCTACAGAAAATTTTTCGGTTTGTGATGAACATTTTCTATAGAAAATTTCTCAGTTTGTAATGAACATTTTCTATAGAAAATTTCTCAGTTTGTGATGAACATTTTCTATAGAAAATTTCTCAGTTTGTGATGAACATTTTCTATAGAAAATTTCTCAGTTTCTGTTAAACATTTTCTATAGAAAATTTCTCAGTTTGTGATGAACATTTTCTATAGAAAATTTCTCAGTTTGTAATGAGCATTTTCTATAGAAAATTTCTCAGCTTGTGATGAACATTTTCTATAGAAAATTTCTCAGCTTGTGATGAACATTTTCTATAGAAAATTTCTCAGTTTCTCAAGAACATTTTTGATAGAAAATTTCTCAGTTTCTGTTTAACATTTTCTATAGAAAATTTCATTGTTTCTGTGATACATTTTCTATAGAAAATTTCTCAGTTTCTGAGGAATATTTTCTATAGAAAATTTCTCAGTTTGTGATGAACATCTTCTATAGAAAATTTCTCAGTTTCTCAAGAACATTTTTTATAGAAAATGTCTTGGTTTCTGATGAACATTTTCTATAGAATATTTCTTAGTTTCTCAAGAACGGTTTTTATAGATAATTTCTTCGTTTCTGATGAACATTTTCTTTAAATTAAATATCCTATTATTTTCAATTCACTTTCTTTACTCTATTTTGGAAACATTTTATGTTTTCTAACTTTTAAATCTTGATTTTACTTACATCAGAATTTATTGTGTGCATAGAAAATTGTTATTTAATTAAATTAAAGTGTTAAAATGTAAAAAGCTCTTAAATTTTAGAAAACACACAAAAGAGTTACAAAAAAAAAAAAAAACAGAAATAAAAATTAAATTTATAGTCTTTCTTTTCCTTTTTGTAAGTTACATAAAATGTACATTTTCTTCTTCGTGCGGCAACAATAGGACAAAAAAAAGGAAAGTGAAAATGCAACTCAAATATGTGACGGTATAAGAGTACGGGTATGTGTGTGTGTGTGTGCAATAGAGAGTGTGTAGATAATATATAATTTAACCTCATACTTCCTTGACTTCCGTTCAATGTCCTACTTCCTAGAAATGAATTCTGCCGCAAACACATTTATAAGATGGTTTCATTTTTCACTCACAGCTGATGAAGGAAATCTATGTAGATACTTTGAACGTAAAGCAGATGATGAAACTGTTTTACATCTTTAAATTTATATAGACTTACTTTTACAATTTAATTAAGCACTTTTTCTTTGGCAAATACCCTACAAAGATTAGAAGTTTAATGAAGATTCAGATGCAAAATTTGATTAGGATAAAAAACACAGAGAGGTAAAAGGGAAAAGGAAATAAGTTTCTCTTCGCTCTAAATTCTTGTTAATTTATCTCAATCATATGATTTTTCAAGTTCTAAGGACCTCAACTGTCGCCTATACTTTTCCTTTAAACATCTTTCTTTTAACTATGCAAATAATGTCTATATTATATTCTACAATTTTATTAAACATATACATATAATTCATTGCAACTTGGCAACACATACTGCTGGAACTCAACTGTTCCTTTAAAAGTCTTCCAAATGAAATACATTGAAAAAGCGCCAGAAAAAGGATACCACAAAAGGAAACCTTTAAATATTCAATTGTATAAATCAACATATTTTATCTTTCTAGCTTTAATTTCCTACTTACTCACAGCCCTTGGATTGCTTGCAACATATTTCTACCTACTTCCTGTACCATTTCCCTCTCTCTTTTTGTCATAAAGATGTTATGCACTCTTTTGAACAAAATTCTTAAAATTCTTTATTTTCTTTTGTTAGAAAGTGCTCAAAAGTTTATATGCAAATAACTCTCTGATCTACTATCACCGCTACTGGGTTTGTCTGATGAAGTAGGTGGGGTTTCTCTGGTAGTTTGTTAGTACGTGTTTAAGTGTTAAAATCGGATTTTGTGTAGAAAAACATTTATTTTATTGTGTTTGACTTGTATTTCGTTTTGTTTTTCTGTTTTTTTTTTTTTATTTAAACAATTTTTATATGAATTTATGGGTAAAATATGTATGAGATTTTCAAAGTTGTAAAGTTAACTAACCGTCGTTTAGTCGAATAAACTAAGAAGTTGAATAAATTGCAAAAAAAAAAAAAAAAAAAACAAACAGTTCAATAAAGGAACAAAATCGTTATAGAGAAAAGTCTCAACAACGGAGAAATGCCTTAAAATGGAGATATTTTCTACAGCAAATATTAAATGAGAAAGTTTCTATAGAAAATGTATCTCAATAACTAGAAATTTTCTAGAGAAAATGTTAAACAGAAAGTGAGAAATTTTATATTGAAAATGTCTAACAGAATCTGAGAAATTTTATATAGAAAATGTTACTCAGAAAGTGAGAAATTTTCTATAGAAAATGTTACTCAGAAAGTGAGAAATTTTCTATAGAAAATGTTACTCAGAAACTGAGAAATTTTCTATAGAAAATGTTACTCAGAAACTGAGAAATTTTCTATAGAAAATGTTACTCAGAAACTGAGAAATTTTCTATAGAAAATGTTACTCAGAAACTGAGAAATTTTCTATAGAAAATGTTACTCAGAAACTGAGAAATTTTCTATAGAAAATGTTACTCAGAAACTGAGAAATTTTCTAAAGAAAATGTTACTCAGAAACTGAGTAGAAAAAGTTACTCAGAAACTGAGAAATTTTCTATAGAAAAAGTTACTCAGAAACTGAGAAATTTTCTAAAGAAAATCTTACTCAGAAACTGAGAAATTTTCTGTAGAAAATGTTACTCAGAAACTGAGAAATTTTCTGTAGAAAATGTTACTCAGAAAGTGGGAAATTTTCTATAGAAAATGTTACTCAGAAACTGAGAAATTTTCTATAGAAAATGTTACTCGGAAACTGAGAAATTTTCTATAGAAAATGTAACTCAGAAACTGAGAAATTTTCTATAGAAAATGTAACTCAGAAACTGAGAAATTTTCTATAGAAAATGTAACTCAGAAACTGAGAAATTTTCTATAGAAAATTTGTCACAAATTCTGAAAAATGTTACTCAGAAACTGAGAAATTTTCTATAGAAAATGGTACTCAGAAACTGAGTAATTTTCTATAGAAAATGTTACTAGGAAACTGAGAAATTTTCTATAGAAAATGTTACTCAGAAACTGAGAAATTTTCTATAGAAAATGTGTCACAAATTCTGAGAAATTTTCCATAGAAAATGTGTCTCAGATTCTGAGAAATTTTCTATAGAAAATGTTACTCAGAAAACTTAGAAAATATTTACAGAAAATGAGAAATTTTTTATAGAAAATGTTTATCAAAAACTGAGAAATTTCCTGTAGAAAATGTTACTCAGGAAAAGAGAAATTTTCTATAGAAAATGTCTCTCAGAATCTGAGAAATTTTGTATAGAAAATTTTTAACAGAAACTGAGAAATTTTCAATAGAAGATGTGTCTCGGAAACTGAAAATTTTTCTATAGAAAATGTGTCTCAGAAACTGAAAAATTTTTCTGTAGAAAATGTGTCTCAGAAACTGAGAAATTTTCGATAGAAAATGTATTAGAAACTGAGAAATTTTCTATAGAAAATATTTCTCAGAAAATGTTCATCAGAGACTGAGAAATTGGTAAATTTTCGATTTTGAACAGATTATTATTTTTCGAAAATTGGACGATTTCGTACATTTACTTTTCTGTCCTAATTATTTACATCGTTTGATTATAATGCGTGTTTGCAAGGTGTACGTTTCTACATGTTTATTACATTTTATCATTAACAATTTTTCATTTATGGTATTTTCGCGTTTTGTTTTTTTTTTTTGGGGAATGCATACATTTTTTTTGGCGTATTTTATAACTAAATATATTTTCAAAATTAAATTGTTAATGGTAATTTAATGTTTATTTAGTTTTTTGTCGCTGCGTTTTATTTAATTTTTGTAACTCGTACCATGTTCATGTTAAAAATGTCACTTAACGGAACACATGCATAAATTTAACTGGGACGTGTGTTCACTCTAAAGTTGCGACAAAAAATCACGTATCTTAAACGATATGGATGACGATAGTGGCATGGGAGGGTTGTTAAACATAAAATGTTCATTTAATGCGAATCAGGGGGAAAAAATCAACAGTGTTTTTTCATGAGGTAGTTAATTAAAAAAAATATTAATGTATAAATTTTTTTCTCAAGGAAAATATGCAGCAAAAATTTGGTAATAAATTATTAGACTTACCATTCAAGATAGATACGAGTAGATGACAGCATGACTGGAAATAGAAAAATAATTATAAATATAAATAAATAAATATTGTAACAAATGATTTATTTGAGAGAGAATGTTATTTTAAATTTTTATTAAGGAACCTACAATTTTCTGCTCGTATACTGCGAAATTTTCTTATAGAAATTTTGAGAATTTTTTTCTATAGAAAATGTTACTCAGATTCTGAAAAATTTTCTATACAAAATGTTACTCAGATTCTGAGAAATTTTATATAGAAAATGTTCATCAGATTCAAAGATATTTTCTATATAAAATGTTTGTTAGATTCTGAGAAATTTTCTATAGAAAATGTTACTTAAATTCTAAGAAGTTTTCTATAGAAAATGTTCATCACAAACTGAAAATTTTTCTTTAGAAAGTTACTCAGATTCTGACACTCAGATTCTGAGAAATTTTCTATAGAAAATGTTACTCAGGTTCTGAGAAATTTTTCTATAGAATATGTTAGTCAGAAACTGACAAATTTTCTATAGAATATGTTAGTCAGAAACTGAGAAATTTTCTATAGAAAATGTTACTCAGAAACTGAGAAATATTCTATAGAAAATGTTACTCAGAAACTGAGAAATATTCTATAGAAAATGTTTCTCAGAAACTGAGAAATTTTCTATAGAAAATTAGTTACTCAGAAACTGAGAAATTTTCTATAGAAAATTAGTTACTCAGAAACTGAGAAATTTTCTATAGAAAATTAGTTACTCAGAAACTGAGAAATTTTCTATAGAAAATTAGTTACTCAGAAACTGAGAAATTTTTTATAGAAAATTAGTTACTCAGAAACTGAGAAATTTTCTATAGAAAATTATTTACTCAGAAACTGAGAAATTTTCTATAGAAAATTTGTTACTCAGAAACCGAGAAATTTTCTATAGAAAATGTTACTCAAAAACTGAGAAATTTTCTATAGAAAATGTTACTCAGAAACTCAGAAATTTTCTATAGAAAATGTTACTCAGAAACTCAGAAATTTTCTATAAAAATTGTTACTCAGAAACTCAGAAATTTTCTATAAAAATTGTTACTCAGAAACTGAGAAATTTTCTATAGAAAATGTTACTCAGATTCTGAGAAATTTTCTATAGAAATTTTACTCAGATTCTGAGAAATTTTCTATAGAAAATGTTACTCAGATTCTGAGAAATTTTCTATAGAAAATGTTACTCAGATTCTGAGAAATTTTCTATAGAAAATGTTACTCAGATTCTGAGAAATTTTCTATAGAAAATGTTACTCAGATTCTGAGAAATTTTCTATAGAAAATGTTACTCAGATTCTGAGAAATTTTCTATAGAAAATGTTACTCAGATTCTGAGAAATTTTCTATAGAAAATGTTACTCAGATTCTGAGAAATTTTCTATAGAAAATGTTACTCAGATTCTGAGAAATTTTCTATAGAAAATGTTACTCAGATTCTGAGAAATTTTCTATAGAAAATGTTACTCAGATTCTGAGAAATTTTCTATAGAAAATGTTACTCAGATTCTGAGAAATTTTCTATAGAAAATGTTACTCAGATTCTGAGAAATTTTCTATAGAAAATGTTACTCAGATTCTGAGAAATTTTCTATAGAAAATGTTACTCAGATTCTGAGAAATTTTCTATAGAAAATGTTACTCAGATTCTGAGAAATTTTCTATAGAAAATGTTACTCAGATTCTGAGAAATTTTCTATAGAAAATGTTACTCAGATTCTGAGAAATTTTCTATGGAAAATGTTACTCAGATTCTGAGAAATTTTCTATAGAAAATGTTACTCAGATTCTGAGAAATTTTCTATAGAAAATGTTACTCAGATTCTGAGAAATTTTCTATAGAAAATGTTACTCAGATTCTGAGAAATTTTCTATAGAAAATGTTACTCAGATTCTGAGAAATTTTCTATAGAAAATGTGTCTCAAGTTCTGAGAAATTTTCTATAGAAAATGTGTCTCAAGTTCTGAGAAATTTTCTATAGAAAATGTGTCCAAGATTCTGAGAAATTTTCTATAGAAAATGTGTCTCAGATTGTGAGAAATTTTCTATAGAAAATGTTACTCAGATTGTGAGAAATTTTCTATAGAAAATGTTACTCAGATTGTGAGAAATTTTCTATAGAAAATGTTACTCAGATTGTGAGAAATTTTCTATAGAAAATGTTACTCAGATTGTGAGAAATTTTCTATAGAAAATGTTACTCAGATTGTGAGAAATTTTCTATAGAAAATGTTACTCAGATTGTGAGAAATTTTCTATAGAAAATGTTACTCAGATTGTGAGAAATTTTCTATAGAAAATGTTACTCAGATTGTGAGAAATTTTCTATAGAAAATGTTACTCAGATTGTGAGAAATTTTCTATAGAAAATGTTACTCAGATTGTGAGAAATTTTCTATAGAAAATGTTACTCAGATTGTGAGAAATTTTCTATAGAAAATGTTACTCAGATTGTGAGAAATTTTCTATAGAAAATGTTACTCAGATTCTGAGAAATTTTCTATAGAAAATGTTACTCAGATTCTGAGAAATTTTCTATAGAAAATGTTACTCAGATTCTGAGAAATTTTCTATAGAAAATGTTACTCAGATTCTGAGAAATTTTCTATAGAAAATGTACACTCAGATTCTGAGAAATTTTCTATAGAAAATGTACATTCAGATTCTGAGAAATTTTCTATAGAAAATGTACACTCAGATTCTGAGAAATTTTCTATAGAAAATGTTACTCAGATTCTGAGAAATTTTCTATAGAAAATGTTACTCAGATTCTGAGAAATTTTCTATAGAAAATGTTTCTCAGATTCTGAGAAATTTTCTATAGAAAATGTTATTCAGATTCTGAGAAATTTTCTATAGGAAATGTTACTCGGATTCTGCGAAATTTTCTATAGAAAATGTTACTCGGATTCTGCGAAATTTTCTATAGAAAATGTTACTCGGATTCTGCGAAATTTTCTATAGAAAATGTTACTCAGATTCTGTGAAATTTTCAATAGAAAATATGTCTCAGAAACTGAGAAGTTTTCTGTAGAATATGTTACTCAGATTCTGAAAAATTTTCTATAGGAAATGTTACTCAGATTCTGAGAAATTTTGTATTTCTTATTTAAAAAGGCTTAAACTTTCTTTTAGCCAAAAATATCATAACTATTTTGTTAAAATGTTCATTAAATTCGACCCCATATGTGTTTTTTATTGTTTTTTTGCTGTTACCATGACTTTAACAAACAAAAACTATTTTCTCAGCCCAACAATCTTAATCACTTGTGCTGAAAGTTCACATTTGTTAATGCCTCAAATTCTAACCTCATTATAAGCTGATGCTGCCTACAAAATGCAACTGACTCTGGTTGTTGTCTGTTTAAAACAACTACAGGTTTAGCTTTATTTTTTTGTTAGTTGTTTGTGGCAAAAACGAAACATTTGAGGTAAGTAAATATTTAAGTGAATGTGTGCGAGAATGTGTGTATGTACGCTTATATGGAGGGTGAATTAACATTAAAATGCCACTAAAATTGAGTACGAAAATTTGCAATTTGCAGCGCTTAATACAAAAGCTTTAAGGCATTAACAAACCATTATTCCTGTTTGAATATTTCAACAGGCATTCAAGCAACACCAAACTCAGGCAACATACATTTAGACTCACGCTTGCAACTTCCAAATACTCATGACTCCATTCAACTCATACTCTCCTCACCTTTTAATGACAATGGTTTTGTAGTACTGATAGTGGTGGTGGGGCTGGTGATACCTTTAGAATTACATTTCATATATTCGGCTATATACTACATGTACACCACATACCAATGATAATGGATTTTCATTTAAGCCTGGACTATAGACTGTAAAATGTGTGTTTAAGTATGTATGTGTATTTAAGAGGAATTTACCGAAAAAAATAACAACAACAATATCAAAAGCAACGTTGACAGCATTTACAGCAGAGAGAGAGAGCAATGCTGCAACCAGAAAAAAAGGCCATTTGTACTTTAAGGCTTATGAATGTTTTATTGGGCGCCAAATTGATTACGTTGCCACATGCATGTTAAAATTTTGAAAATAATATAAACCAACAACATTTATACAACAACACAACTGAGAAACACTACCCAAGTAGAGGACCAAGTAGACCAAGTGACATTGGTTGGTTAAATGGTTGGAAAAACTTGATGTCAATTGGTCAGTCAGTCTGGCTGGGGTTTTTAGTTATTTCGACCTGGCCACTCAAAGCTTTTATTTTCTTCGTCAAATACATGAGTGTATAAATATTGTAAAAGGTTTTTAGCTTAAAAATTATGTCTTGCAACACGTTGACGGTAATATTATCTAATGGGTGTTTGTATGTTTAACATTAACAATAATCGTATAAATATATTTTTAAATAACAAATCAGGAAGGTATTGCCAAATGTGCTAAATTTGGATGGATTCAAACATGGGAGTTTCTCTATTAAATGTTGGCAGAAAAATCTTAGACACATTTTCTATAGAAAATTTCCCAGAATCTGATAAACATTTTCTATAGAAAATTTCTCAGAATTTGATAAACATTTTCTATAGAAAATTTCTCAGAATCTGATAAACATTTTCTATAGAAAATTTCTCAGAATCTGATAAACATTTTCATTAGAAAATTTCTCAGAATCTGATAAACATTTTCTATAGAAAATTTCTCAGAATCTGAGTAACATTTTCTATAGAAAATTTCTCAGAATCTGACATACATTTTCTATAGAAAATTTCTCAGAATCTGAGTAACATTTTCTATAGAAAATTTCTCAGAATCTGACATACATTTTCTATAGAAAATTTCTCAGAATCTGAGTAACATTTTCTATAGAAAATTTCTCAGAATCTGAGTAACATTTTCTATAGAAAATTTCTCAGAATCTGAGTAACATTTTCTATAGAAAATTTCTCAGAATCTGAGTAACATTTTCTATAGAAAATTTCTCAGAATCTGAGTAACATTTTCTATAGAAAATTTTTCAGAATCTGAGTAACATTTTCTATAGAAAATTTCTCAGAATCTGAGTAACATTTTCTATAGAAAATTTCTCAGAATCTGAGTAACATTTTCTATAGAAAATTTCTCAGAATCTGAGTAACATTTTCTATAGAAAATTTCTCAGAATCTGAGTAACATTTTCTATAGAAAATTTCTCAGAATCTGAGTAACATTTTCTATAGAAAATTTCTCAGAATCTGACATACATTTTCTATGGAAAATTTCTCAGAATCTGAGTAACATTTGCTATAGAAAATTTCTCAGAATCTGACATACATTTTCTATAGAAAATTTCTCAGAATCTGACATACATTTTCTATAGAAAATTTCTCAGAATCTGACATACATTTTCTATAGAAAATTTCTCAGAATCTGACATACATTTTCTATAGAAAATTTCTCAGAATCTGACATACATTTTCTATAGAAAATTTCTCAGAATCTGACATACATTTTCTATAGAAAATTTCTCAGAATCTGAGTAACATTTTCTATAGAAAATTTCTCAGTAGCTGAGTAACATTTTCTATAGAAAATTTCTCAGTAGCTGAGTAACATTTTCTATAGAAAATTTCTCAGAATCTGAGTAACATTTTCTATAGAAAATTTCTCAGAATCTGAGTAACATTTTCTATAGAAAATTTCTCAGAATCTGAGTAACATTTTCTATACAAAATTTCTCAGAATCTGAGTAACATTTTCTATAGAAAATTTCTCAGAATCTGAGTAACATTTTCTATAGAAAATTTCTCAGTAGCTGAGTAACATTTTCTATAGAAAATTTCTCAGAATCTGAGTAACATTTTCTATAGAAAATTTCTCAGAATCTGAGTAACATTTTCTATAGAAAATTTCTCAGAATCTGAGTAACATTTTCTATAGAAAATTTCTCAGAATCTGAGTAACATTTTCTATAGAAAATTTCTCAGAATCTGAGTAACATTTTCTATACAAAATTTCTCAGAATCTGAGTAACATTTTCTATAGAAAATTTCTCAGAATCTGAGTAACATTTTCTATACAAAATTTCTCAGAATCTGAGTAACATTTTCTATAGAAAATTTCTCAGAATCTGAGTAACATTTTCTATACAAAATTTCTCAGAATCTGAGTAACATTTTCTATAGAAAATTTCTCAGAATCTGAGTAACATTTTCTATAGAAAATTTCTCAGAATCTGAGTAACATTTTCTATAGAAAATTTCTCAGAATCTGAGTAACATTTTCTATAGAAAATTTCTCAGAATCTGAGTAACATTTTCTATAGAAAATTTCTCAGAATCTGACATACATTTTCTATAGAAAATTTCTCAGAATCTGACATACATTTTCTATGGAAAATTTCTCAGAATCTGAGTAACATTTTCTATAGAAAATTTCTCAGAATCTGACATACATTTTCTATAGAAAATTTCTCAGAATCTGACATACATTTTCTATAGAAAATTTCTCAGAATATGACATACATTTTCTATAGAAAATTTCTCAGAATCTAGGTAACATTTTCTATAGAAAATTTCTCAGAATCTGAGTAACATTTTCTATAGAAAATTTCTCAGAATCGGACATACATTTTCTATAGAAAATTTCTCAGAATCTGACATACATTTTCTATAGAAAATTTCTCAGAATCTGACATACATTTTCTATAGAAAATTTTTCACACTCTGAGTAACATTTTCTATAAAAAATTTTTCACAATCTGAGTAGAAAATTTCTCAGAATCGGACATACATTTTCTATAGAAAATTTCTCAGAATCTGAGTAACATTTTCTATAGAAAATTTCTCAGAATCTGAGTAACATTTTCTATAGAAAATTTCTCAGAATCTGAGTAACATTTTCTATAGAAAATTTCTCAGAATCTGAGTAACATTTTCTATAGAAAATTTCTCAGAATCTGAGTAACATTTTCTATAGAAAATTTCTCAGAATCTGAGTAACATTTTCTATAGAAAATTTCTCAGTAGCTTAGTAACATTTTCTACAGAAAATTTCTCAGTAGCTGAGTAACATTTTCTATAGAAAATTTCTCAGTAGCTGAGTAACATTTTCTATACAAAATTTCTCAGTAGCTGAGTAACATTTTCTATAGAAAATTTCTCAGTAGCTGAGTAACATTTTCTATAGAAAATTTCTCAGTATCTGAGATACATTTTCTATAGAAAAATTCTCAGAATCAGAGATACATTTTCTATTGAAAATTTCTCAGAATCTTAGATACATTTTCTATAGAAAATTTTTCAGAATCTGAGTAACATTTTCTATAGAAAATTTCTCAGAATCTGAGTAACATTTTTTTTTATAGAAAATTTCTCAGAATCTGAGTAACATTTTCTATAGAAAATTTCTCGGAATCTGAGTAACATTTTCTATAGAAAATTTCTCAGAATCTGAGTAACATTTTCTATAGAAAATTTCTCAGAATCTGAGTAACATTTTCTATAGAAAATTTCTCAGAATCTGAGTAACATTTTCTATAGAAAATTTCTCAGAATCTGAGTAACATTTTCTATAGAAAATTTCTCAGAATCTGAGTAACATTTTCTATAGAAAATTTCTCAGAATCTGAGTAACATTTTCTATAGAAAATTTCTCAGAATCTGAGTAACATTTTCTATAGAAAATTTCTCAGAATCTGAGTAACATTTTCTATAGAAAATTTCTCAGAATCTGAGTAACATTTTCTATAGAAAATTTCTCAGTATCTGAGTAACATTTTCTATAGAAAATTTCTCAGAATCTGAGTAACATTTTCTATAGAAAATTTCTATGGAAAATTTCTAAGTTTCTGTGGAACATTTTCTATGGAAAATTTCTGAGTTTCTGTGGAACATTTTCTATAGAAAATTTCTGAGTTTCTTGTATAGTTTGTATTTCATGGGTTATAAAACCCGGCAACCCTTTTAATCTCTCACTTTTAAAACAAAAAAACATTATTTAAACTCAAACAATTAGAGTTTTATAAACCGACAAAAAAACAATGCACAACAATGGGCAGCCCATTTTATGTTTTTTTCATTTTTTTTATAACTAGACTCCAATCATACAGTCCAATACTCCTATATAGATGGTCACAAATTGCCCTCGTCTCCCTGTCTACCAACGATAAACATGTACAACAACGTTTGGACACGTTCAAAATTTATAAAGTTACGAGCATAAAGGTATAGAGTTTTACTTTATGGTATGAATAAAAGGACTTCACATAAAAAGGTTGCAGTATATTTATATGTACTTGCAACAGCACACCACACACATGCACTGAGTTTAAAATGAAATTTATTGTATGTGTGGCACTCGTTTAAAAATTATTAAATTATGCATAATAAGCTGAATTTTATTATTTTGTTTTTTTTTTTTTTTTGCTCATGTTGTTATTGGAGTATAGTTGTAAGAATGTATAGAAAGAGGCAACAAACATAAAATGTAATTTTCATTATGAGGCGCCAAAAAAATCACTATGCATCGGAGATATCAAGTAATTAATTCACTTACACACTTGCATAAATATTTCCCATATAGCAGGACGGACTGGGCTGATGACGACGGTTCATTATTTAGTCGCTTGCTTTTGGCAGCTGCAGCACTTAATGTACGAACTAAATTAAATCAATTTTTCATTAACATTTCATGGCACGTCGACAAGTTATTAGTGCTTTATAAATGGAAAATTGCCTGTTAAACATTGTAATAAATTTTAGAAAAAAATAAAAAAATATGAAATATTAAAAAAAAAATTAAAAAAAAAAAAATTTTCTCTTGGGCTCGTCCGGGATTTGAACCCGGGACCTCCCGCACCCTAAGCGGAAATCATACCCCTAGACCAACGAGCCAGTTACTGTTTATAAACAAAAAACATGTTTTATCTTGCTGTTAGCTGTATAATGGTTGCTGTTGGTTTATAAATGTTTTGAAATGATTTCTTTTTCCAGTTTCTTTTTGTGTTCTTCTTTCTTACTTGGAATCTAAAATACATTTTTTGCTTTAATAAGAGTTAGTGTGGGATTGTTGCTTGTGTTTTTGTATCATTAAATTTAATGATAACAAATGAATTTATTCAAAAATATAGAGTTTGGTGTTTGAAATTAAGAAATGAAATGTTTGTTTTAGAAGATTGTGTATTCCCAGCACACATTACTGTATGGTGATAACGAAGAAAAATTACATTTTAAAATGTGTCTCGGAAACTGAGAAATTTTCTTCAGAAAATGTGTCACAGAAACTGAGAAATTTTCTACAGAAAATTTCTATACAAAATATGTCTCAGAAGCTGAGAAATTGTCTATAGAAAATATGTCCCAGAAACTGAGAAATTTTCTATAGAAAATATGTCCCAGAAACTGAGAAATTTTCTATAGAAAATATGTCCCAGAAACTGAGAAATTTTATATAGAAAATGTGTCACAGAAACTGAGAAATTTTCTATAGAAAATTAGGCTCAGAAACTGAGAAATTTTCTATAGAAAATTAGGCTCAGAAACTGAGAAATTTTCTATAGAAAATTAGGCTCAGAAACTGAGAAATTTTCTATAGAAATTTCTCAGAAACTGAGAAATTTTCTATAGAAAATGTTACTCAGAAACTGAGAAAGAGAAATTTTCTATGGAAAATGTTACTCAGAAACTGAGAAAGAGAAGTTTTCTATAGAAAATGTTACTCAGAAACTGAGAAATTTTCTATAGAAAATGTGTCTCAGAAACTGAGAAATTTTCTATAGAAAATGTGTCTCAGAAACTGAGAAATTTTCTATAGAAAATGTGTCTCAGAAACTGAGAAATTTTCTATAGAAAATGTGTCTCAGAAACTGAGAAATTTTCTATAGAAAATGTGTCTCAGAAACTGAGAAATTTTCTATAGAAAATGTGTCTCAGAAACTGAGAAATTTTCTATAGAAAATGTGTCTCAGAAACTGAGAAATTTTCTATAGAAAATGTGTCTCAGAAACTGAGAAATTTTCTATAGAAAATGTTACTCAGAAACTGAGAAATTTTCTATAGAAAATGTTACTCAGAAACTGAGAAATTTTCTATAGAAAATGTTACTCAGAAACTGAGAAATTTTCTATAGAAAATGTTACTCAGAAACTGAGAAATTTTCTATAGAAAATGTTACTCAGAAACTGAGAAATTTTCTATTGAAAATGTTACTCAGAAACTGAGAAATTTTCTATAGAAAATGTTACTCAGAAACTGAGAAATTTTCTATAGAAAATGTTACTCAGATTCTGAGAAATTTTCTATAGAAAATGTTACTCAGAAACTGAGAAATTTTCTATAGAAAATATTACTCAGAAACTGAGAAATTTTCTATAAAAAATATTACTCAGAAACTGAGAAATTTTCTGTAGAAAATGTTACTCAGAACTGACATATTCTATAGAAAATATGTCTCAGAAACTGAAAAATTTTCTATAGAAAATGTTACTCAGAAACTGAGAAATTTTCTACAGAAAATGTGTCTCAAAAACTGAGAAATTTTCTATAAAAAAGTGTCTCAGAAACTGAGAAATTTTCTTTAGAAAATGTTACTCAGAAACTGGGAAATTTTCTATAGAAAATGTTACTCAGAAACTGAAAAATTTTCTATAGAAAATGTTACTCAGAAACTGAGAAATTTTTTGTAGAAAATGCTATTCAGAAACTGAGAAATTTCCTATAGATAATGATACTCAAAAACTGAGAAATGTTTTATAGAAAATGTTACTCAAAAACTGAGAAATTTTTTATAGAAAATGTTACTCAGAAACTGAGAAATTTTCTATAGAAAATATGACTCAGAAACTGAGAAATTTTCTATAGAAAATATGACTCAAAAACTGAGAAATTTTCTATAGAAAATGTTACTCAGAAACTGAGAAATTTTCTATAGAAAATGTTACTCAGAAACTGAGAAATTTTCTATAGAAAATGTTACTCAGAAACTGAGAAAATTTCTATAGAAAATGTTACTCAGAAACTGAGAAATTTTCTATAGAAAATGTTACTCAGAAACTGAGCAATTTTCTATAGAAAATGTTACTCAGAAACTGAGAAATTTTCTATAGAAAATGTTACTCAGAAACTGAGAAATTTTCTATAGAAAATGTTACTCAGAAACTGAGAAATTTTCTATAGAAAATGTACCTCAAAAACTGAGAAATTTTCTATAAAAAAGAGTCTCAGAAACTGAGAAATTTTCTATAGAAAATGTGTCTCAGAAACTGAGAAATTTTCTATAGAAAATGTGTCTCAGAAACTGAGAAATTTTCTATAGAAAATGTGTCTCAGAAACTGAGAAATTTTCTATAGAAAATGTGTCTCAGAAACTGAGAAATTTTCTATAGAAAATGTGTCTCAGAAACTGAGAAATTTTCTATAGAAAATGTGTCTCAGAAACTGAGAAATTTTCTATAGAAAATGTGTCTAAAAACTGAGAAATTTTCTATAGAAAATGTTACTCAGAAACTGAGAAATTTTCTATAGAAAATGTTACTCAGAAACTGAGAAATTTTCTATAGAAAATGTTACTCAGAAACTGAGAAATTTTCTATAGAAAATGTTACTCAGAAACTGAGAAATTTTCTATAGAAAATGTTACTCAGAAACTGAGAAATTTTCTATAGAAAATGTTACTCAGAAACTGAGAAATTTTCTATAGAAAATGTTACTCAGAAACTGAAAAATTTTCTATAGAAAATGTTACTCAGAAACTGAGAAATTTTCTATAGAAAATGTATCTCAAAAACTGAGAAATTTTCTATAAAAAAGAGTCTCAGAAACTGAGAAATTTTCTATAGAAAATGTGTCTCAAAAACTGAGAAATTTTCTATAGAAAATGTTACTCAGAAACTGAGAAATTTTCTATAGAAAATGTGTCTCAAAAACTGAGAAATTTTCTATAGAAAATGTTACTCAGAAACTGAGAAATTTTCTATAGAAAATGTTACTCAGAAACTGAGAAATTTTCTATAGAAAATGTTACTCAGAAACTGAGAAATTTTCTATAGAAAATGTTACTCAGAAACTGAGAAATTTTCTATAGAAAATGTTACTCAGAAACTGAGAAATTTTCTATAGAAAATGTTACTCAGAAACTGAGAAATTTTCTATAGAAAATGTTACTCAGAAACTGAGAAATTTTCTATAGAAAATGTTACTCAGAAACTGAAAAATTTTCTATAGAAAATGTTACTCAGAAACTGAGAAATTTTCTATAGAAAATGTATCTCAAAAACTGAGAAATTTTCTATAAAAAAGAGTCTCAGAAACTGAGAAATTTTCTATAGAAAATGTGTCTGAGAACCTGAAAGAGAAAAAAACCAAAATTAACATTAACCCACATATTTGTTTAACTTAAAAGAAAGAATTATCTGGTAAAAGCAAAAAAAAAAACACAATTAAATAAAATTATTTTGAAAAATGTCTCCAAAAACTTTTAGCTACATTTCTCTTAACAACATTTAAAACAACAACAAAAACTTTCTGCCATAATTAACATTCTCTAACCCATTATACAATGAACTTAAAATTTCATGTTGCAACATGTCCCAAAACTGACAAGTTAAATTAAGCTAAAGTTTTGTTTTTTTTTCTGTTCTTCTTCATTCTCCATATGGCAAATTAAAGTTTTAGTTTAATTTTTTAATTTGTGAACTTAGATAAAGTTAAACCTCAAATGTTTAGAGTGGGACTTTTAGAGAGAGTGCATCACCCCTGACTAGCTAGAGTTGCAGTTGGCAAAGAGAAAAAAGGGCAACAAAATGTTAATGTCACTTTATGTAGCACGAGCAACAAAAATCTGCAACATAAAGTAACAACTAAAACCACAAAAGGTTGAACGAGAAAGATGTGAAAAGAAGGCAACAAACACCATGAGAAATAGTTACATTTGTTGAAATTGTTGTTACAAGTTGGTGGTAACATACACTAAGTGAAGATTAACATGACATTACAGGGTTTTAGTTGGTTTTTTCTACAGAAGCTTGCATGTAGCAAGCTTTTTTTATGTGGCAATAGGGATTTAAGGGTCATTAGTTGGTATAAGCGGAAACTACACTAATTATGCTTTTTTATTAGAAATAATTAAAAAAAATGTTTTTTATAGATATTTTAATTTGTTGCTTATGATAGGTCATTAACGAATAATCTATGCAAAGTAGTTTGAAAATCTATTGAAAGTAGTCCCGAGACTAATTCAAAGACTATACCACAGAATCTTCAATATACGATAGAATAGTCAACCGATTAGCTTAGACAACTGAACTAAAGTGGAACTGCACTAGAACTGAACCAGAACTGAACTAGAACTGAACTAGAACAGAACTAGAACTGAGCTAGAACTGAACTAGAACTGAACTAGAACTGAACATGAACTGAACTTGAACTGAACTAGAACTGAACTAGAACTGAACTAGAATTGAACTAGAATTGAACTAGAACTGAACTAGAACTGAACTAGAACTGAACTAGAACTGAACTAGAACTGAACTAGAACTGAACTAGAACTGAACTAGAACTGAACTAGAACTGAACTAGAACTGAACTAGAACTGACTAGAACTGAACTAGAACTGAACTAGAACTGAACTAGAACTGAACTAGAACTGAACTAGAACTGAACTAGAACTGAACTAGAACTGAACTAGAACTGAACTAGAACTGAACTAGAACTGAACTAGAACTGAACTAGAACTGAACTAGAACTGAACTAGAACTGAACTAGAACTGAACTAGAACTGACTAGAACTGAACTAGAACTGAACTAGAACTGAACTAGAACTAAACTAGAACTAAACTAGAACTGAACTAGAACTGAACAAGAACTTACAATTTCCAAACGAGTCATTCGAAGTTAAATCCATCTAATATTCAAATTATTCGGATTCTAAAATTTTTATATGAAACTAGCTTATTACCCGCTACTTTGTTAGCGAGGGTTTTTATAGAATGAGAAATATGTTGGCTCTTCATTTAGCAAGGAAAAAATAATATGTATTACAAAGATTACAAATTTTTAAATATTGGTAATTCCCTAATTTGAAGAAATGATGATTGTATATGTGTACTCAATTTTAAGTACTTAAAAGTCCACTTTTATAGATTCTCATTTACGCCGTGCTCTATATGCTTAATTTCATGTTTTTAGGTTGAATTTTATAGAAAACTCAAAAAATACCAATCGAAGGACGAAAAAGTGCCAAAAAGTTCACTTTTATAGATTCTCATTAACTAAGGCCTCTGCATGCTTAATTTCATGTTTCTAGGTTTAATTTTATGGAAAACTCAAAAAGTACCAGTCGAAGTACGATAAAGTACCAAAAAGTCCCCTTTTATAGATTCTAATTTACTCCAGGCTCTACATGCTTAATTTTATGTTTCTAGGTTAAATTTTATAAAAAACTGAAAAAAGTACCAGTCGAAGAATGAAAAAGTACAAAAAAGTCTCCTTTTATAGATTCTTATTTACTCCGGGCTCTACATGCTTAATTTCATGTTTCTATGTTCAATTTTATAGAAAAATCAAAAAGTACCAATCGAAGAACAAAAAAGTACCAAAAAGGTCCTCTTTTATAGTTTCCAATTTACTCCGGGCTCTATATGCTTAATTTCATGTTTCTAGGTTCAATTTTATAGAAAAATCAAAAAGTTCCAGTCGAAGAACGAAAAAGTACCAAAAAGTCCCCTTATATATTCCCATTAACTAAGGGCTCTGCATGCTTAATTTCATGTTTCTAGGTTAAATTTTATAGAAAAATCAAAAAGTACCAGTCGAAGAACGAAAAAGTACCAAAAAGTCCCCTTATATATTCCCATTAACTAAGGGCTCTGCATGCTTAATTTCATGTTTCTAGGTTTAATTTGATAGAAAACTCAAAAAGTACCAGTCGAAGGACGAAAAAGTACCAAAAAGTCCCCTATTATAGATTCTCATTCACTCTGGGCTCTACATGCTTAAATTCATGTTTCTAGGTTAAATTTTATAGAAAACTCAAAAAGTACCAGTCGAAAGACGAAAAAGTTCCAAAAAGTCCCCTTTTATAGATTCTCATTTACTAAGGGCTCTACATGCTTAGTTTCATGTTTCTAGGTTAAATTTTATAGAAAACTCAAAAAGTACCAGTGAAGGATGAAAAAGTACCAAAAAGTCCCCTTTTATAGATTCTCATTTACTAAGGGCTCTACATGCTTAATTTCATGTTTCTAGGTTAAATTTTATAGAAAACTCAAAAAGTACCAGTGGAAGGACGAAAAAGTATCAAAAAGTCCCCTTTTATAGATTCCCATTTACATGCTTAATTTTATGTTTCTAGGTTAAATTTTATAGAAAACTCAAAAAGTACCAGTCGAAAGACGAAAAAGTCCCCTTTTATAGATTCTCATTTACTAAGGGCTCTACATGCTTAATTTCATGTTTCTAGGTTAAATTTTATAGAAAACTCAAAAAGTCGAAGGACGAAAAAGTACAAAAAAGTCCCCTATTATAGATTCTCATTTACTCTGGGCTCTACATGCTTAATTTCATGTTTGTAGGTTAAATTTTATAGAAAACTCAAAAAGTACCAGTCGAAGGACAAAAAAGTACCAAAAAGTCCCCTTTTATAGATTCTCATTTACTCCGGGCTACATGCTTAATTTCATGTTTCTAGGTTAAATTTTATAGAAAACTCAAAAAGTATCGGTCGAAAGACGAAAAAGTACCAAAAAGTCCCCTTTTATAGATTCTCATTTACTAAGGGCTCTACATGCTTAATTTCATGTTTCTAGGTTAAATTTTATAGAAAACTCAAAAAGTACCAGTCGAAGGACGAAAAAGTACCAAAAAGTCCCCTATTATAGATTCTCATTTACTCTGGGCTCTACATGCTTAAATTCATGTTTCTAGGTTAAATTTTATAGAAAACTCAAAAAGTACCAGTCGAAAGACGAAAAAGTTCCAAAAAGTCCCCTTTTATAGATTCTCATTTACTCCGGGCTCTACATGCTTAATTTCATGTTTCTAGGTTAAATTTTATAGAAAACTCACAAAGTATCAGTCGAAAGACGAAAAAGTACCAAAAAGTCCCCTTTTATAGATTCTCATTTACTAAGGGCTCTACATGCTTAATTTCATGTTTCTAGGTTAAATTTTATAGAAAACTCAAAAAGTACCAGTCGAAGGATGAAAAAGTACCAAAAAGTCCCCTTTTATAGATTCTCATTTACTAAAGGCTCTACATGCTTAATTTCATGTTTCTAGGTTAAATTTTATAGAAAACTCAAAAAGTACCAGTCGAAAGACGAAAAAGTACCAAATAGTCCCCTTTTATAGATTCTCATTTACTAAGGGCTCTACATGCTTAATTTTATGTTTCTAGGTTAAATTTTATAGAAAACTCAAAAAGTACCAGTCGAAGGACGAAAAAGTACCAAAAAGTCCCCTTTTATAGATTCTCATTAACTAAGGCCTCCGCATGCTTAATTTCATGTTTCTAGGTTAAATTTTATAGAAAACTCAAAAAGTACCAGTCGAAGGACGAAAAAGTACCAAAAAGTCCCCTTTTATAGATTCTCATTAACTAAGGCCTCCGCATGCTTAATTTCATGTTTCTAGGTTAAATTTTATAGAAAACTCAAAAAGTACCAGTCGAAGGACGAAAAAGTACCAAAAAGTCCCTTTTATAGATTCTCATTTACTCCGGGCTCTACATGCTTAATTTCATGTTTCTAGGTTAAATTTTATAGAAAACTCAAAAAGTACCAGTCGAAGGACGAAAAAGTACCAAAAAGTCCCCTATTATAGATTCTCATTTACTCTGGGCTCTACATGCTTAATTTCATGTTTGTAGATTAAATTTTATAGAAAACTCAAAAAGTACCAGTCGAAGGACGAAAAAGTACCAAAAAGTCCCTTATTATAGATTCTCATTTACTCTGGACTCTACATGCTTAAATTCATGTTTCTAGGTTAAATTTTATAGAAAACTCAAAAAGTACCAGTCGAAAGACGAAAATGTTCCAAAAAGTCCCCTTTTATAGATTCTCATTTACTCCGGGCTACATGCTTAATTTCATGTTTCTAGGTTAAATTTTATAGAAAACTCAAAAAGTATCAGTCGAAAGACGAAAAAGTACCAAAAAGGTCCCCTTTTATAGATTCTCATTTACTAAGGGCTCTACATGCTTAATTTCATGTTTCTAGATTAAATTTTATAGAAAACTCAAAAAGTACCAGTCGAAGGACGAAAAAGTACCAAAAAGTCCCCTATTATAGATTCTCATTTACTCTGGGCTCTACATGCTTAAATTCATGTTTCTAGGTTAAATTTTATAGAAAACTCAAAAAGTACCAGTCGAAAGGCGAAAAAGTTCCAAAAAGTCCCCTTTTATAGATTCTCATTTACTCCGGGCTCTACATGCTTAATTTCATGTTTCTAGGTTAAATTTTATAGAAAACTCAAAAAGTATCAGTCGAAAGACGAAAAAGTACCAAAAAGTCCCCTTTTATAGATTCTCATTTACTAAGGGCTCTACATGCTTAATTTCATGTTTCTAGGTTAAATTTTATAGAAAACTCAAAAAGTACCAGTCGAAGGACGAAAAAGTACCAAAAAGTCCCCTTTTATAGATTCTCATTTACTAAGTGCTCTACATGCTTAACTTCATGTTTCTAGGTTAAATTTTATAGAAAACTCAAAAAGTACCAGTCGAAAGACGAAAAAGTACCAAAAAGTCCCCTTTTATAGATTCTCATTTACTAAGGGCTCTACATGCTTAATTTCATGTTTCTAGGTTAAATTTTATAGAAAACTCAAAAAGTACCAGTCGAAAGACGAAAAAGTACCAAATAGTCCCCTTTTATAGATTCTCATTTACTTAGGGCTCTACATGCTTAATTTTATGTTTCTAGGTTAAATTTTATAGAAAACTCAAAAAGTACCAGTGGAAGGACGAAAAAGTACCAAAAATTCCCCTTTTATAGATTCTCATTATCTAAGGCCTCCGCATGCTTAATTTCATGCTTCTAGGTTAAATTTTATAGAAAACTCAAAAAGTACCAGTCGAAGGACGAAAAAGTACCAAATAGTCCCCTTTTATAGATTCTCATTTACTCCGGGCTCTACATGCTTAATTTCATGTTTCTAGGTTAAATTTTATAGAAAACTCAAAAAGTACCAGTCGAAGGACGAAAAAGTACCAAAAAGTCCCCTTTTATAGATTCTCATTTACTCCGGTCTCTACATGTTTAATTACATGTTTCTAGGTTCAATATTATAGAAAATTCAAAAAGTACCTTTTGAAGAACGAAAAAGTACCAAAAAGTCCCATTTTATAGATTCTCATTTACTCCGAGCTCTACATGCTTAATTTCATGTTTCTAGGTTTAATTTTAAAGAAAACTCAAAAAAGTACCTGTGTAGAACGAAAAAGTAGCGAAAAGTCCCTTTATTATTAATTTCATGTTTCTATTTCAATATCATAGAAAACTCAAAAAGGACCAGTTGGAGAATGAAAAGTACCAAAAAATATCACTTGGTACCGGGGTTCCAAATAACACCCCATTAGGATATGTAGTGTTTTTAAATTTAAAAATTTTATCTAAATTCGATCATTGTGGTTGAATAAAATCAAATTTCCCATTTTTACCCCTTTTGGTACTTTTTTCCTCCCCATTAACGAAATAAAAATTCTATTCCAAAAAGTTGCAACATCGTAGTGGGAGCCCCTTATTATGTATTCATATGTATAAGTTAATAAACCAAAAACAATGTTTTATGAAAAAAGTACCAAAAATAGGTACAATTTTAACCCCTTAAACGTCCGAATATCCAAAAAGTACTAAATTCATATTTTTATTTTTTCGTTAAGTTATGAAGGAGTCAAAAATATTTTTTGAATGTGCACTGGTTTAAAAGATACATGGGGTGCGAAAAAAGTACCAAAATACAGTTTTTACCCGTTTATTCCCTAAAGGGGCCGAATTTTAAAAAAGTACCAGACACCTGTCCGTTTATTTTTTAAATGAACGGCGATAAGCTTTAAACTGTTTTTGTATCTTTTCTAGTTTAGGAGATATTCGAATTTCCAAAAATCCCGTCTTAGTGGATCTATTTGGCGGGAGACCAACCTCCTGTCCAAATTTCAGCTCTTTAGCTTCAACCGTTTAGGCTGTGCGATGATGAATCAGTCAGTCAGTCAGTCAGTCAGTAACGTTAGAATTTTATATATATAGATTAGTTAAATGAAGACTATTTATAGTCAGAAAAAACATTTGTAGAGATTCAAAAATACAATAAAATTTTTAATATGCAAGTTCTAATTTTAAAATTTTGTTTATTTAATAAAAAGTTTTAAAATTACAATAATTTCTTTTTAATTTTTTAAGGGCATGTTGTCTCATACTCTCAAAACGTTTCTTTATTTTCCTTATTCACTATATGTCCTTTAAAACAAACACTTTAAAAGCAATTAAAATGTATGTTTTACATATATTTTTATATATTATTTTTTGCAATTTTATATATCCAACTTTATGCCATAAATCCTGGGTAAATGAACTACATACAATCTTTGTCAAGGAATCGCGCGCGCAAAATAAATGAAAAAAAATCTCCCCCAGTTAAAATACAAAATATTTTGTATGACCAAAAGGATCGTGTAAAGAAGTCAGAGAAAATGAATGGAAAATAATAATAAAAATAAACAACAGAAAGCAAGAAAAAGAACACAAATTAAAATTCCCTACAAAAAACACAAACTTTTTACTTTCAACCAAGTGTAAATAAAAATCACATCACATCTAATCACATCTTCTTGTTCATATGTTTAAATGTACTTGCAGTACAACGTGCTTATGTAAGATGTTGCAAATCGAGCAGCCAACCAACAGCAGCCAACCAACAGCAGCAGCAACAACAACTACACAAACAACAGCAGTAAGCAAATAACACCAACTAAGAATGTTAGAAATCTTTAAAACAGATTTGTTCTTATTCTGTTTTATATTTTCAATTCATATATACTAGAGTTAATTACAGCTTAAATAGAAACAAAAAAATAATGATGAAATGACTACTGCCACATACATATGTACGTACAAAGTACATGTAAATATGAATGTACATATGTATAAATTCATTTTGTAGTAGTAATGGGCTTTAAGGCATTTTTGCATACACAAGAACACTCATCTAATGTTTTTTTTAGAGAGAATAGTGTGGAAAGAAGATTCCATGTGTCATGTTGTCGAAGACATTCACACAACCATCCATCTTTCATGCAATATCGCCATCAACATCATCATCAGCAGATGAGCATCATATAAAACAAGTTGTAATTTCAATTCGTTTTTTTTTTTTTGTTGTAGTTGTTGTTATATTTGTTCACTAAAAATTATGTTTGGCATAATATTTTCTTATACAGTTTGTAATATAGGAAGCTAAGTTCCATGATTATGTGGACTTAGTTGGATTTCAAAAAGTTCTACTGTTGGACAATTGCTGGAACTGAACTAAAACTGAACTATAACTGAACTAAAACTGAACTAAAACTGAACTAGAACTGAACTAGAACTAGAACTGAACTAGAACTGAACTAGAACTGAACTGAACTAGAACTGAACTAGAACTGAACTAGAACTGAACTAGAACTGAACTAGAACTGAACTAGAACTGAACTAGAACTGAACTAGAACTAGAACTGAACTAGAACTGAACTAGAACTGAACTAGAACTGAACTAGAACTGAACTAGAACTGAACTAGAACTGAACTAGAACTGAACTAGAACTGAACTAGAACTGAACTAGAACTGAACTAGAACTGAACTAGAACTGAACTAGAACTGAACTAGAACTGAACTAGAACTGAACTAGAACTGAACTAGAACTGAACTAGAACTGAACTATAATTTATGAACCTTCTTCACCATTAAAATGTTGGAACGTGTAAAACAGCTTCGACTTATCCCTATACAGCAATATTTACTTGTTGTTCCTTTTCTGTTGTCAAGCCAAAGAACACAAATAACAAAAAAAAAATTGGAAAAAATCTATTTAATTCAATGGCATACAAGTGGAAAGTTGCAATACTCATACGAGCCGAAAGAAGAAAAAATAACAACAAATAGCATAAGCCAGTATCCATTTAAAGATGTTGACGATGATTCCATAACCACCTTTATAACGTTATTCGTTATTTTTTTTCTCGTTTTCTTGTTCATTTCAGTTGGTGTTGTCATAAAGCGAAAAAGGGATTCATTCCTCTCTGTAGGCTAAACAAACGTTTTATTTGCACGTTTCTTTTTTAGAGCAGTTGTGTATACATGTCAGAAGAGCCTAACTAAAATGCAATGTGGCTAACGGTTTTGGAAAGTAGAAGAAAAATCAGCTAGATTAAGTTATTGTAATCAAGAATACTTAGAAAGGAAGAAAATCAGAAATAATCTACAAACTAATGGAAACTTATTGGTCTTGTCTAGGTTTTTAGAAGACTACAAGATATTGAATGAAATTTTGAGGATTATATTGAGTCAAAATCCTACTTGTACTATTGATTGTTAATGATAGGCAGTTTCACTGATTTGGACTAGTTAGTTTAGTTCAGTTGTTTCGGGAGGTTTCATTAAATTTGCAGCTAATTGTATCACCCTGTTCAGACGTAATTCTAGCACGTGCAGACCTACGAAAGTTTGAGTATCGAAATTTTTGTGGAATAAGACCCTACATCAACCGAAATAAATCGCCAATTTAACACCATGGTCACAGCTGTTTTCGTTCGTTTTTTAACTCTTTTGGTAATATTTTTGTTCTTTCTTTTTAACATTCAAACATCATACGTTGTTTGTCAAATGGAAGGATTAAAAAGAAACACAATAAAAAAAGCAGAGAATCCTAGCTTTTCATAAAAAAAGAGGAGAAATTATATTTTCTGTTGATTTTATTTATATGTATATGAAGTGATAGAGTATGTATTCTTCAATCTAGGGAGCAATGTCCTATGCAAAAAAAAAGAAATCTCGAGTTAAGTTATAAACTTTTTCTTTCAGTTGTACTGGTTTTTCCCCTACTCAACTCCCTATATTTGTATTTTTGTGATCCAATAGTACGGGTTTCATCATCATCGTCATCAGCAGTAGCATCATCATACAATGTGCCAATGTTAGGCACAGCTCCCCTAACTTGTAAAATTTTTAAAACATCACGTTAGGAAGCATTACGTTTCGTTTGAAAAAGAATGACTTTAACTTTTTGCAAAATAAAAAAAAAAAAATACAAAAAGAAGCAAGCTAAACATACTATAAAGTGAATGAAAGAACGAACGATTTGAATGAATGAAGTACGAGTTTTTTTTTTTTTTTTTTTTTGAAATGAAAGCAAAGCAAATCCATCCAACACATATTCACAAATGATTCCAAAGTAAAGTGTACTTCAGCTATGAGCTGAGCTGTAAGCTATATGCTCATACACTACAACATGCTCCCCTAGCACAGTAAAAGTATGAAAAGAAAAGGAGAACTGAAACAAAAACTGAATAAAAATCCAAGTGAAAGAAAACCTACAAAAGGAATTTTCTATTTTGCACCCTATTTATTGTCACTCGTATGTACGTAGTACAAATGTATAAGTTTCGAATATGGATATTTGACGTTCAGTTATGCACATGTTTAGGGAGTTGGTTAGTTTGTGAGTGGTTGGTTTTAGAAGTTAGTTATCAACAAGTTAATTAAGGATAATATAAAATCTGAAAATTAAATTCATAGATGAATCTATTCTTCAATTACTGATACCAAACTAAACGGAGAACCCAAGTTAACGCCAGTGTATGTTGGTTTCCTCTCCGCTTAATCCCGCGATAGTCGATTTTTCGTCCCGCCTTTCGCAGACTTCGAATTTATTAACTTTTTTGACGAATTCTGAACTGATCTTGACCATGCAAGGTCCAAATGATTCTGAATTTGAAGAAGAACTGGAGTATTGTCCAGATCTGGAAGTTCGGCGTTTTAATGTTGTCCAAGAAAGTGTGCAAGTAATTGTTTTCTCTCCATTCAATAGCGATATAGTCAATTTCTCGGCCTAACTATAGTAGACTATAACAAATGATTCTACATTTGGAGATGAACTGGAATATGCCCCAGATTCGGATATCGTTGCATATTAATGTTGTCGAAGAAGGTGTGCAAGTAATCGTTTCCTCTCTGTGGCTAAGAGCCACAGTATTATATTATAGTATTTGAGGCGTTTGAAGGATGTCCCGGATCATTTGAAAATATTATTGCAGTTGTTGAAATAGTGCAGCTATAAACAAAGTATTCTTGCCGACCGGGATCTTGGCTTGTATCCATGCAAGATCGAAATGATTCTGAGCGAGATCGGCTAAGCGGGATGTTGATCTAGATCGGCTAAGAATAACGATCATCGTTTCTACCTGAAAAAGAGTACAAGTGATGCTATGTATACGTTTTATCTTCGTACGCAAGATCTCCGACTTTTGGAAACCTTTATAAGATCCCACAGATACAGGTGCTTAAAGAAAATCTTCACTAAATTGATTAATAGCTCAAAGTTAAGCAGCACTGGTATTCACATCCTCATCGTACATAAGAACTCCGACTTTCGTAGGATTTCAAAGATAATTTGTACAGTTAACGATGATTTCTTGCAGTCAACCAATCCGCTACCGCAAATGACGGTGCAAACAGGTCGTTGAATGTGTTAAAAATATTTCGGGATATTACATTCGTCAGATGAGATAAACACTGGTCAGGAGTTTTAAGATACTCTCCACAGAATCTATGATAATATTTGTTCTTAAGTGGCCTTTAGAGCGTTGATAGATGAGAACAGTAGTTCATAGACTAGCTTTCGGTGAGTTTGGAAGAGAACATCGTATCGTCGTGTAGATGAAGGTTTTATTGATCAGCCGATCAGCTACTACAAATGAGAGTAAAAATCAACAAGAGTTGATTGAATGTGTTTCGTATATTACTTGGATTAGACGAGATTTACATTGGTCAATATCTTTAAGATACTATCCACAGATAACGCAGTTTATTTCAAAGGTTTAGATGATATCGGAGATCTTATGAAAACATCGTTGTAATCCATGAAAGTGTGCGGAGCAGGATTCCAAGGATTTACGATAATCTGCATGATAATCTTTCAATGAGACATCTTTGGAGCGTTACAAGAAGAACCAGAATATTTGAGAATATAGCTGCTGATCAAGAATTCAGTATTTGAAACTCTTCAACTTTCCTATTAATTCAAAAGTTGAAAGAAGATTCATCCAATCAACGGGCTACAGTTGACTGTGCTTGGTTTCATTTAGAATATTACCTCATTTAAGCGAGAACATCGCTGTTATACAGACAAGTATGCAGAAGAACATGATGTCGTCGATTTCCTGCTTTTGCAATTTTACATCAGAATGTGGTTGGATAATGAATGCATCTATCCTTCTCAGGAAAGTCTGGTATTTTAGTGTTGATCTTGATCCGGCGGACTGATAATATAATAATAACTACGAGTAGTTTCCAAGAATTCAATCTCGTAATGATGATTATTACATCATCATTTTGGAAACTGTCAAGCTTTTCACTTTGGTGAAATCTCCATCTTGGTGTTATTTCTATATCCAATACCTCTAGTCTGCAGGGACTATTAACTGGTGATGATTAAATGTATCCTTGGAATGATTTGACATATAATCTGGCACTACGGGTTGCCAGTTGTCCGCAGGGCTTTTCCTGGCTGGTCAGTTGGTTAAGGTTCCAGCAGGACTTACGCAGTGGCTGTGCCCGCTAAGTATCTCTTACTCTTATGTTATGGAATTCTCAGGTTGACACTTGATAGTTGCCTGTCATTCCGTAGATCGTTCTTCATGGTCTGAGTATAGAACTGATGTAGTTGGTGGATGATCGGCAAAGACTCCTCCGCCCGACAGGAGACTAGTACTGATTTAGTAGACTTTTTAATTCAGGGAAGTTCTCGCTGCTGTTGCCATCTCAACAGGATGTATATTGTTTCCTGCTACGCGACTTATGGTTGAGGCCCATAACTCAACTTGTCGGGGCAATTATTGGATTCGAATTGACTTTGGAAATTCCTACATCCTTTGTCAAATTATCTGACATACAGAGGGATCCTGATTTATTGGCTAGGTATTTCGGTCTACGAAATACGTCTCTAGGTGCTGTTGCCAAATCAACAGGGACATCTCAGTAGTGTGGTTGCGTGGGCTTTCAAAGGTTAAGGAATGCACTGGAATGAGTCATTAGTTGATGGTGATTGTATTTTAAATAATGCAATCTTTAGGGTGGTCACCTTCCGGTATACCGGAAGATTTATTTCACCTGATGTTGGGTTTGTCTCACATTCTATTGACTTTAGACCAGTGATTGCTTTTTTCTTGTCGAGGTTTGTATTGGGATTGGTCCCATGCTGTCTGTCATTTCGCAACGGGGCTACTATGGCAAGAGATTAGATAGCTCGAGTACTTCAGCATAGTTCTTGCTACCTGAGTTCTTTATTGCTACCTGAGTTCTTCATAGAAGGATTCAGGAGCGCGAGGTAGATCGTTCTCGGTGGATGAAAAAGACCACCGTGAAATAAGTCCGTCAAGGCAGGTTTTCACGTTAAGCTCTTGGATATCTTGTCAAGGTTCTCAATTCCAACGAGGCAAGGCCAAAATGCCGTTTTAATCGCATTCAATTCTATATACAGATAAAACAGCTGCTTTGTCAAAATCGTGTGATTTTGACAGTAGAAAATCTGCATTAATGGTTTTGTATTGGCTTGGTTGCTCAAATTCATGACTGTTATTCCCCAGAGGGTTCCATCGATTATTGTTGTCGATTTTCCATGGAAAACAAATGAAACAAACATGAACGTTTTAAGGTCTAAGAGAAGTCGCTGACTGAGGTAGGTTGTTAAGAGAAGGAGTACCGCTTGGTTCTCAAGTTTCTTATCAATTAACCCACGTTCAAAAAATGTCACATCAAAAACATACACATGTTTTCTCAAGTAGAATTTTCTTTCAAATACAGTTGTAATACATTTTTTTTTCTCACATTTTCTAAGTACAAACACATATAATTTCAATATAAACATTTTTTCGCCTCATAATATATGTATATGAATATTTTTCGAATAATTTCCATATAATAATAAAGTACTTAAAAACAAAATGACCCACACCTAGTTTTAGAATAAGAAAATGAAATAAAAATATGTAATACTTTCTTTTTATTAAAAAAATTATTTATACAAGTGCATTTATTACTCCCACTCATTTAAAGACAAAGCAACCCCATGGAATTCCATTTCTAGTGAATGAATGGATGGATTGGCAACAAAAACAAAAAACAAGGATAATTATGAATAGTTTGCAACAACCCTCGCCCAGAAACCAAAGAAGTTGTTACTTCAATTTTCTTTAGTCCTCAAATAATTAGTAACAACAAGAGTATTAATGGGAAACAATACTTGGAAGGCAGAAAAAAAATAATAAAAATAAAACTATATAATATATATATAGGGAACTAAACAGTTCAAGACACAGGATCTCCATACATGCTTGGTTACAAAAAATAATAAAGGAAATTTATATATAAATAAAAAAACATGAAAACATACATATGTACGTATTCTTAACAAATTATGCTAAGAGTCCCATAAGAATTTCTTATATATTACCCACACATGCTCGGATATACGAGTGTGAGAAAGTCTTTTTCCTTATGGCAACAAAGACACCAAGATTACACCCAGAAAATATATACTAAGTACAATACAAGGGGCCGTTGTTCTAGCTGCGTTGTTCGAGGTTAATGACAATGTAATCCTGGACGGGAGTTTGAGTGACCACTTAACTATTACATAAATTAAAATGAAACAAGTGGAAACAAAAAAACTGGAAAAAAAGGAGCATGAAGTAAAATTCAACAGAAACAATCCAAACAGAAAAGCAGAAAATACGCAAAACAAAAAAAAAAAAAACCAAAGTTATCTTAACAGCCATTTACAAATCCTTTTGCATACGCATTATTTCTATTATATTCTTACTTGTACTTGGATTTCTTTCTATAGGGAATGCGTACGTTTGCGAAATGCATGATGCATCTCCTTACAGCTGCAGCACTGCGAACACCAACCCATACACGTCGTCTGTTTCCTTATACAGGAAATTCTTTGATGTGTAAACAAAAATATACGCATAAACTGAGGGAGGTTGTTGTCATGTGCTCGTCTTGCTCTCATACGATTTTTTTTTGGGGAAGGAGTATGGTGAAATATTGCGTTTTGCGACAGTAAGAGTGCTTGTTTTGTTGGATTCAATGACATTTCAGGTAGTTGACAAACATATACATTAAAGTTATTATAATGGTCTTATAAAGGTTTTCTAAATGAATCATAAAATCGAGTTATAATATAGAAATTCGTAGAAGCACTTACATAATTGAATATGAATGGAATTAAACGCTAATATAAATGTTTAGATCGGACTGACTTGAGTTATTCTCAGTACTCAAGAGACAAGCGGAATCTGATAGTGAAAAGAGCCACTGGTAGACAGATTGGATTAGATTCTGACAACATTCGATTACAACTCCTGGTTAGGAGGATTAAACCATTAGGGGTGTATAGTTTTTGACCATTTAATGAGAGATATAACGGGCTAGATCGGAACATTGCATTCACATACTTCCAATTCGCCAAAATCTACTTGTATATGGATCTGGGCTTGCACTAGGCCTTTAGAACTGACATGGAAATTTACTCAGATCCGCTGAGAAAATCATTTTGGGCTAAAGCGGAAACTAACCTAGATTCAGTGAGAGTATCGCACATTAATGCTTTCTGAGATGTATTTGCTTTTAAACCTTTGAAATCATCTCCAAGTTTCGCAAGTTTTCATCTTATTTATAATCCGCTACTAATACCAGTAAAGAAATACAAGTGTTTGCTGGCTATGTTTGCTGAATTACTCTGATCAAACGAGCATATCTCTGCTGTCCAAGTTTTCCGTACGTCGAAAAGATATTTGCAATCTGAGACAGTGTAAAATGGACTCGCTTAGGTGTTTGTTTTCTAATCAGCTCCGCAATTCCCAAGTTCTTTCTTTTGGATATGGGATCTCGTCTTATATTTGTGCATTTTGGGCTAAAGCGGAAACTAATCTAGATCTAGTGAAAGTATCGCACATCAGTGCTATCTGAGGCATTGTGGAATGTATTCGCTTTCAAACCTTTAAAATGATCTCCGACTTTCGCAAGTTTTTCTTCGAAACTGGTTTTACGACCCGCTTCTAATCCAGTAAAGACATACAAGTGTTTGCTGGCTATGTTTGCAGTATTACTCTGATCAAACGAGCATATCTTTGCTGCCCAAAATTTCCTGATGTCGAAAAGATATTTGCAATTTGAGACAGTATAAAATGGACTCGCTTAGGTGTTTGCTTTCCAATCAGCTGCCCATTTCCAAAGTTCATTCTTTTGGATCTGGGATCTCGTCTTGTATTTGTGCATTTTGGAATAAAGCGGAAACTAACCTAGATCCAGAGAGTGTGGAGTGTATTCGCTTTCAAACCTTTGATATCATCTCCAAATTTCGCAAGTTTTTCATTGAAACTGGTCTTATTTACAACACGCTACTAATACCAGTAAAGACATACAAGTGTTTGCTGGCTATGTTTGCAGTATTACTCTGATCAGACGAGCATATCTCTACTGCAATCTGAGAGAGTGTGGAAGGAACTCGCTTTCAAACCATTGAAATCATCTCCGAGTTTTTAATCAAAAATGGTCTTACGACCCGGTTCTAATGCCAGTAAAGACATACAAGTGTTTGCTGGCTAAATTTGGAGTATTACTCTGATCAGACGAGAATATCTCTGCTGCCCAAGATTTCCGGACATCTAAAAGATATTTCTGAAACATTCATTATGCCGTGTTTCCAAAATATTGATTGCGTGATTGCAACATTTGGAAATATTGATCTTGATGCAGCAGTTGCATGGATTAAGATTCACAGCTTGTCCAATGCTTTCAAAATATTCCAAGTGCATCGATAAGGCCGCGAAAAGCATTCTATTCAGGTTAGAAGTCCAATCCTAGATATAGGATTTTAATAGCAGAGAAGTTAGAATGAATCTTCTTCTGAATCACTTTCTTTCTCTGAACCATTCCAGACACTATGGTATCAGAATTGACATTAAACTGGCTTCTTACTTTGCCTCCAATATTTGTACTCAGTCGCACTACTGACGGCATCAGCATTCTTGTGTCGTTCTGATACCTTTCAGATACTGCTTCTGATGATAATGGCGGCTTTATATATCATTCAGATTCAATGGAATGTTTGTATTGTAACTCTAGAATGTATTTTCCTTCATCTATGAACTGTAGGACAGAGTTAGGAAATCACCTGGGGGTAACTAAGAACACAATCGGAAACTACAGATTCCGAATTTTCCCAATCTATCTCTTGCACACACACAACACTTACGAGAAAAATAAGTAGAACAAAATACATTGAAATAGCAGAGAGAATTCGGGGATATGTCCGGACTATTAGATCAATCTCCTCAATCATCCTCAATTGCCAGCCTAAAGATCGCACATATCATTCCACATCCAGTTAAAAAAGTGGATGATCAATTCGAAAAGAATTCGTGCTATCTCCTACCCAAAGGGCAAAGATTCAGAAGATCAAAGATAATCCGCTTAGAACGCAATTTGTTCATTGACTATTCATAGATGCATTTGGTTGCTAATCCCGATCGTTTGAGAACATATTTGCAGTCCGTGAGTCTGATCAGACATTGACAGAGTTTTAATTAACTTTTGGATTTATACTTTAGCTACATTTAGTTAGAGCCATTCCTTGTGATGAGCCAGCAAAAAAAAGTGATCGTTCCGGTAGATATTTGATGTAACAATCTGAGAAAAGCCATCCTGTAAAATGAATTTTTAAATAGATATCAAGAGTTCAACAGAATCATGGCCCCGGATCTATTCAATTATATAGGCATATTTTAATCATGTTCGAGTCAATCTGAAAAAGACCAAGATTCTAAACAAGTTATTTTGGGAAAATTCCCAAGTTATGGCCCAATTTCTATCCGTATAGAGCGTGTTCATACTATTCTGAAGATCACGATAGGATATTTTGTAAAACTTGTTGAAGTTGTGAATGTTGTCTGGAGGAATCTTGTACAAGTTCTAAACAGTATCGGAAAAGAATATTGGGAATTCACTTTATCCTAACAAGAGCTGAGCTAAAGTATTCGCATAATATGACACATAACAAAGCCAACAAAACAAAATTCCTTTTAAATTCCCTCAAATACTTAATTTTATTCCTAAAATCCATAATCTTTCAATCAAATTACTTCCTACAATTCATTAAACAAAAACCAACTCTCAATTATCATTACAATACAAGTTGTTAACACAACCATTACTGAAAGAAAGGAGTAAAAAGACATCCAAATATTTAATAAAGCATGTCAACAAATAATTTAGACAAATTTTAACAAAAAAAACTGCAAGTAATAAAAAATACTTAATAAAAAAAAAAACTGTATAATAAACTATAATAATAAAGTCAATTACATGCAACGACTGCTGCTGATTTTTTTTCTTCCAACCACAAGACTTTTAGCGACACAAGAAGAAACCGAGCAAAAAATGATTGGTATGAGAAACCCAAAATGGAAAGAATAAATGGAAAAAATATACAAAATTATACAACATTTTTAATGGATGCATTGTAAAACTTAAGCGGGAAAATCAATTAGCACAACGCCTCGTTTAAAGCCACAGGCTACAATAAGCTGTGGAACCACAACAACTTTGTAAAAATATGATGACGAAGACTGCGACGATAATGATGAAGTAGAGGTAGAAAGTGTAACGCTGGTAAAACCACAATTACTTATACACGGGCTTCTGTTCCATAGAGACAAAGTGCGGTCGCTGGGTCGGTGTTTACCGACTGCAGGCTTAACAAAGTGATCATAATTGTGGTTTTTGGTTGTTGTTCTTATAGTTCCTGGCAATATATTGTGCTGGCTGCAGTTGCTTTTATGACTTTTTTTGGTTTATCACATTGAACTTGCATTTCAAGTTTTTTTTTTTTTTTTTTTTTGGCAAATAAACTAAATACGGGATGTAGTTTATCATTATAATAAGAGTAGAGCAAAGAAATGAGAATGTTATAATTTATGGAGTAGAAATATATTTTGAATACCCTGCAGAAATGAAAACGGGTTTGAAGGAAAAACAATGATTTCATAATTACTGGGCTATATACTTCCTAGACTGTTGACTGGACTATAGACTAGACTATGGGCTCGGCTATATACTGGACTGTACGCTAGATTATAGAAAAGACTTAACTATAGAGTAGATCATAGAGCAGACAATAGACTAGACTATTGACTAGACTATCGACTAGATTATAGACTACGCTATAGACTAAATTTTAGACTAGACTTTATACTAAATTTTCAACAAGAATTTAAGATAGATTTGAGACTAGACTATAGACTAGACTATAGTTTAGACTATAGTCTACACTATAGATTAGACTAGACCATAGACTAGACTATAGACTAGACAAAAGACTAGACTATAGACTAGACTATAGACTAGACTATATACTAGACTATAGACTAGACTATAGAATAGACTATAGACTAGACTACAGAATAGACTATAGACTAGACTATAGAATAGCCTATAGACTAGATTATATAATACACTATAGAATAAACTATAGACTAGACTACAAAATAGACTATAGACGAGACAAAAGACTAGACTATAGACTAGACTATAGACTAGACTATATACTAGACTATAGACTAGACTATAGACTAGACTATAGACTAGACTATAAAATAGACTATAGACGAGACTTTACACTAGACTATAGACTAGACTATAGACTAGACTGTAGACTAGACTGTAGAGTAGACTATAGACTAGACTGTAGACTAGACTATAGACTAGACTGTAGACTAGAGTAGACTATAGACTAGACTATAGACTAGACTATAGACTAGACTATAGACTAGACTATAGACTAGGCTATAGACTAGACTACAGACTAGACTATAGACTAGGCTATAGACTAGGCTATAGACTAGACTATAGACTAGAATATAGACTAGACTATAGAATAGACTATAGAATAGACTATAGACTAGACTATAGACTAGACTATAGACTAGACTATAGACTAGGCTATAGGATAGGCTATAGACTAGACTATAGACTAGACTATAGACTAGACTATAGACTAGACTATAGACTAGACTATAGACTAGACTATAGACTAGACTATAGACCAGACTATAGACTAGACTATAGACTAGACTATAGACTAGACTATAGACTAGACTATAGACTAGACTATAGACTAGACTATAGACTAGACTATAGACTAGACTATAGACTAGACTATAGACTAGACTATAGACTAGACTATAGACTAGACTATAGACTGGATTATAGACTAGACTATAGACTAGACTATAGACTGGATTATAGACTAGACTATAGACTAGACTATGGACTAGACTATAGACTACACAATAGACTAGACTATAGACTAGACTATCGACTAGACTATAGACTAGACTATAGGCTAGACTATAGACTAGACTATAGACTAGAATATAGACTAGACTATAGACTAGACTATAGACTAGACTATAGACTAGACTATAGACTAGAATATAGACTAGACCATAGACTAGACTATAGACTAGACTATAGACTAGACTATAGACTAGACTATAGACAGACTATAGACTACACTATAGACTAGACTATACACTCGACTATAGACTATAGACTAGACTATAGACTAGACTATAGACTAGACTATAGACTAGACTATAGACTAGACTATAGACTAGACTATAGACTAGACTATAGACTAGACTATAGACTAGACTATAGACTAGACTATAGACTAGACTATAGACTAGACTATAGACTAGACTATAGACTAGACTATAGACTAGACTATAGACTAGACTATAGACTAGACTATAGACTAGACTATAGACTAGACTATAACTAGACTATAGACTAGACTAGACTATACTATAGACTAGACTATAGACTAGACTATAGACTAGACTAAGACTAGACTATAGACTAGACTAGACTATAGACTAGACTATAGACTAGACTATAGACTAGACTATAGACTAGACTATAGACTAGACTATAGACTAGACTATAGACTAGACTATAGACTAGACTATAGACTAGACTATAGACTAGACTATAGACTAGACTATAGACTAGACTATAGACTAGACTATAGACTAGACTATAGACTAGACTATAGACTAGACTATAGACTAGACTATAGACTAGACTATAGACTAGACTATAGACTAGACTATAGACTAGACTATAGACTAGACTATAGACTAGACTATAGACTAGACTATAGACTAGACTATAGACTAGACTAGACTAGACTAGACTAGACTATAGACTAGACTATAGACTAGACTATAGACTAGACTATAGACTAGACTATAGACTAGACTATAGACTAGACTATAGACTAGACTATAGACTAGACTATAGACTAGACTATAGACTAGACTATAGACTAGACTATAGACTAGACGATAGACTAGACTATAGACTAGACTATAGACTAGACTATAGACTAGACTATAGACTAGACTATAGACTAGACTATAGACTAGACTATAGACTAGACTATAGACTAGACTATAGACTAGACTATAGACTAGACTATAGACTAGACTATAGACTAGACTATAGACTAGACTATAGACTAGACTATAGACTAGACTATAGACTAGACTATAGACTAGACTATAGACTAGACTATAGACTAGACTATAGACTAGACTATAGACTAGACTATAGACTAGACTATAGACTAGACTATAGACTAGACTATAGACTAGACTATAGACTAGACTATGACTAGACTATAGACTAGACTATAGACTAGACTATAGACTAGACTATAGACAGACTATGACTAGGACTATAGACTAGACTATAGACTAGACTATAGACTAGACTATAGACTAGACTATAGACTAGACTATAGACTAGACTATAGACTAGACTATAGACTAGACTATAGACTAGACTATAGACTAGACTATAGACTAGACTATAGACTAGACTAGACTAGACTATAGACTAGACTATAGACTAGACTATAGACTAGACTATAGACTAGACTATAGACTAGACTATAGACTAGACTATAGACTAGACTATAGACTAGACGATAGACTAGACTATAGACTAGACTATAGACTAGACTATAGACTAGACTATAGACTAGACTATAGACTAGACGATAGACTAGACTTTAGACTAGACTATAGACTAGACTATAGACTAGACTATAGACTAGACTATAGACTAGACTATAGACTAGACTATAGACTAGACTATAGACTAGACTATAGACTAGACTATAGACTAGACTATAGACTAGACTATAGACTAGACTATAGACTAGACTATAGACTAGACTATAGACTAGACTATAGACTAGACTATAGACTAGACTATAGACTAGACTATAGACTAGACTATAGACTAGACTATAGACTAGACTATAGACTAGACTATAGACTAGACTATAGACTAGACTATAGACTAGACTATAGACTAGACTATAGACTAGACTATAGACTAGACTATAGACTAGACTATAGACTAGACTATAGACTAGACTATAGACTAGACTATAGACTAGACTATAGACTAGACTATAGACTAGACTATAGACTAGACTATAGACTAGACTATAGACTAGACTATAGACTAGACTATAGACTAGACTATAGACTAGACTATAGACTAGACTATAGACTAGACTATAGACTATAGACTAGACTATAGACTAGACTATAGACTAGACTATAGACTAGACTATAGACTAGACTATAGACTAGACTATAGACTAGACTATAGACTAGACTATAGACTAGACTATAGACTAGACTATAGACTAGACTATAGACTAGACTATAGACTAGACTATAGACTAGACTATAGACTAGACTATAGACTAGACTATAGACTAGACTATTGACTAGACTATAGACTAGACTATAGACTAGACTATAGACTAGACTATAGACTAGACTATAGACTAGACTATAGACTAGACTATAGACTAGACTATAGACTAGACTATAGACTAGACTATAGACTAGACTATAGACTAGACTATAGACTAGACATAGACTAGACTATAGACTAGACAATAGACTATACTATAGACCAGACTAAAGGTGTTAGATTAAAATATAATATTTTTAACTACACTTCCAGTGGAATTCGTTTTTTGCTTTAATTTATAACGTCTTAAAACTGACTTTATACTTTTAAATACTCTCAACTACTTTTGTCTCATACCGTTTTATTTTATTAAGTAAAATCAATCATTAACATGAAATTATTGTCACCTGTTGGTCATAAATTATACAAGCTTAATGTGCAATTGAAATTGGGCGTTAATAATTTTTTACGAGCAGCAAGTTTATTTAACTCCTGACACTCCTTGGCCCCCATCTCACTGTCATTTTTTAAAGTAATTTAAACTTAATTTTGTTATTGTTGGCAATGCCAACAACAACGATACAACGATTACAAATAATTGACTTTTGACGGACGTTTCAGCGTTTTTGTTTTTGAGAGCAGCAGCAGATAAAAAACACCGATATCGTGCATAATTATAGTGTTAATTTATGCATTGATAGGAAAAAAGTAGGGGCCTTTAAGAAAGAAGAAAAGCCCACACAGACAATGCAAGTATATAAACGAGGGTTGTTGGAAAATTTCGTTAAAAGTACTAATGAGCACTATTTTAGCAAAAACTATATAACAGATTACCCTCGTTATAACTCGTTTGTAACACCACAAACACATACAAGCCTATTAATGGTATATATTTGCCGATTGTAGAAGTTAGTAATTTTAATGAATTTATTAATTAATGTAATCAAATTTGTAATGATAACACAGATAATACGAACAACACAAATACATACCCATGCAAATAGAAAACTAACATTTATTACCATACCTAGCAGTCGACTGTTCAAAATGCTCATTACATCGAAATCATTATCAATTCTAATGAAAATTCTAATTATTTTAATTCAAAATCAATGTTTGTCTTATCTTTTATGCCCATACTCAAACCAATTTAATATTAATATTAGACATGCTACCAGTAACATACTTGCAACGCATGTTGCATACATACAAATGGCTAATACATGACTTTGCATCTTAAAGTCTAGTCATGTGGCAATCAGAATAAAATAATTTTCCACATAATCAACTCATAACTTGTTGGATTTTCACAAACAAGTTTTCGTTTAGCAAATACTAACTAAAAATAATTGAACAGAGGGACAGGGAAAATTAAATGATATTACTGAAAAAAAAATTATATGAAATTTTTTTCAGAATTTTTTTACGGAAAAAGGTCATAATCTACACTATAGACTAAGCTATAGTTCGTCAAGATTGAAGTCAAGAAAATTGTCCAGACCATAAAGTGGATTAGTGTCCACCAAGATCGCAGACCATGGTCCAGACTATCTTACAGCATATCGACTGGTACCTACCATAGAGTAGTTTATATTCTCGACTATAATCCATATTATAGATCAGACTTTCATCCACATTATAGACTATACTTTAGTCCAGACGAGACTATATTTCAAACTACAAATAAGACAGTCCACACAAAATACCAGACTATAGAACATACAAGACTACAGAATACAGAACATACTAGTCCAGATTATAGACTAAATTATAGTCCAGACTATGGACTTTATTATAGTCTAGAATATAGACTATATTATAGTCCAAACTATAGACTAGACTAGAGTCCGGACTATAGGCCAGACTATAGTCCAGACTATTGACTGGACTACAGTTCAAACTATAGACTAGAGTATATTCCAGACTATAGACTGACTGTAATACAGACTATAGAATAGACTATAGTCCAGATTTTAACCAGACTATAGACTGGACTATAGGATAGTCCAGACTATAGACTAGACTATAGTCCAGAGTTTGGACTAAACTATAGTCCAAACTATAGACTAGACTATAGTCCAGGCTATAGACTAGGCTATAGTCCGGAATATAGACTACACTAAAGACCAGACTATAGTCCAAACTATAGACTAGACTATAATTCAGACTATAGACTAGACTATAGTCCAAACTATAGACTAGGCTATAGTCCAGACTATAGACCAGACTATAGTCCAGACTATAGACCAGACTATAGTCCAGACTATAGAACAGACTATAATCCAGACTATAGACTAGACTATAGTCCAGACTATAGACTAGACTATAGTCCAGACTATAGACTAGACTATAGTCCAGACTATAGACCAGACTATAGACCAGACTATAGACCAGACTATAGACCAGACTATTGACCAGACTATAGACCAGACTATAGAGAAGACTATAGTCCAGACTATAGACTAGACTATAGTCCAGATTATAGTCCAGACTATAGACTAGACTATAGTCCAGACTATAAACTAGCATATAGTCCAGACTATAGACTAGACTATAGCCCAGACTATAGACTAGACTATAGACTAGACTATAGTCCAGACTATAGACTACACTAAAGACCAGACTATAGACCAGACTATAGACTCGACTTTAGTCTGGACTATTGTCCATACTATAGACTAGACTATAGTCCAGACTATAGACCTGACTATAGACCAGACTATGGACTAGACTATAGTACTGACTATAGACCTGACTATAGACCAGACTATATACTAGACTATAGTCCAGACTATAGACTACACTATAGACCAGACTATAGACCAGACTATAGACCAGACTATAGACCAGACTATAGACCAGACTATTGACCAGACTATAGACCAGACTATAGAGAAGACTATAGTCCAGACTATAGACTAGACTATAGTCCAGATTATAGTCCAGACTATAGACTAGACTATAGTCCAGACTATAAACTAGCATATAGTCCAGACTATAGACTAGACTATAGCCCAGACTATAGACTAGACTATAGACTAGACTATAGTCCAGACTATAGTATAGTCTACAGACTGGACTATAGTGCAGACTATAGACCTGACTATAGACCATACTATAGACTAGAATATAGTCCAGACTATAGACTACACTATAGACCAGACTATAGACCAGACTATAGACTAGACTATAGTCCATACTATAGATTAGTGTATAGTCCAGACTAAAGGCAAGAGTATAGGCCAGACAATAGGCTAGTGTATAGGACAGATTATAGACCATAGTATAGGCCAGACTATAGTCCTGACTATAGACTACAGTATAGGCCAAGCCATAGTCCTGACTATATTATAGAATATAGGCCAGACTATAGACTAAGCTGTATATTATAGTCCATATTTGGATGTATTATTTTTTAACATTTTATTTTACATCTGCTCCACTGTAGCCGAGATAGTATTTTACTAATAAAATATGCAACTATAGTATACCCCCAACAAAGAAGTACTAAACTTAAAGTGAATTGGGATTTAAGAAAAAAACTCGACAAATTTTACTTTAACAAACTATTTTACATAAATTAGTTAAGGCCGGGGCTCAAAGTATCACAAAGTGTGTGTTAAGCCCAAATATCTGCATAAACTTAACTTGTATGTAGATTACAAATATTAATAAGCAATGTCGGTCTTTATAAACCAAAATTATATTCAGATATAACAGAACTGACCACATAGAGGATAAAAACATGTCTGTGTGTGCAACAAACATTGTTAAATTGTTGTTAAATACAGCAAATGCAGCAATTGTTATTTGTATTATCATTATTGTTATTATTATTAGTATTATAAATATTATCGTTAGATAAAATGTGTCTGTGAACATCTACTTGATGCCGGAAACTGTTTCCATTTGCATATTGTGTGTTTTTTAATAAATGAATATGGACAAAACAAAGTAATATAGAATAGAATTATTAAAAGAAATGGTTTAAAAGTCATTTAAATATGTGTAATATCTTCAGGAAAAATAAATAGTTTATAAACATTAAGTTTTTGTAAGAGTTTTGATTAAATTTGCAATGAGTTCAAAAGTTTGTTAAACTTATGCATGAGTAGTTTGTTAATAACATAAATTTGTATAAATTATAAATAATATGTACCATGTACTCATGTATGTTCCAACATATGTTAACGATTTACAAATAATTAATTTTTGTTTGTGTCATTTCAGAAATTTGTTATAAACAAAGAAATATTAATACCCTCGAGACGGACATTCTCTATTATAATTTTTGTTATTTGAAAATGATTTTAAAAATTTAAATTAAATTTAAATATACATACTGCTTACCTTAATATAATCCACTAAATTATTGTTTGTTGAATAATCAGGAAAATCTGTAAATAAAAATGAAAATTTTAATAAAAGTAAATTTTTTTTATTTAGAAAAATTTTTTTTTTTTTAATTTTAAAAAATATTGATGTATTGATGAAACTTCGACAAAGCAGGTCTGATAGATTTGGATCTCGATAATATCTGCGATCTTCAGAAAATTGATTTCTACAAACATATAGATGGATAGGCAGACTGAGAAATAGCTCAGTCGCTCATAATATATACTTGATTGGGTCGGCAAATTATTTTAAAGAAATTGAAAATGGAAAGACTAACTTATCTACCCTTTTTACATAATACCCTTCCCCTTTTTCAATTCGGAAGAGATTTGCTACCAGTACTTCTAGTCTGACGATACGATCAACTGGGCTTCGTTTGACTCGCAATCTGATAGTGAAACTAACCTATCTGGTACCAGGAAAACCATAGGGCAAAGTATCGGACTTTGTTTTGGGCGCGTTATTGAAGATATTTCCTTCGAGGTGTACGTGGATATTTCATCACCGTGTTTGTTATCGGAAGTAATGCTTCTGAAGAATCAACGAAGTTATGCTGCTGGGCAGATATGATCAGAGAAAGTGCTTATAAATAGGCCGATATTCGACATTTACTAAAACTGGCAACTTCGCATTTTTTTATGAAATATCGAAAATTATTTGTAGAAAATGTTCAACCATTTTGTTGTCTTAATTTAATGTCAAATTTATTTACTAATTTTTCTAATTCATACTGCACTCTGAAATAATTTCGTACTCTAAAAACCTTTATCCCATAAAATACTGCATTCCTACATATAAAATACTCCCTTCTCCAACACATGCAACAAAAATGTCAACGATTTAAAGAATCTTAAATTCACATTAGCTTCTGTATATGTATGCGAGCTTGGAGAGGAGTGAGCATCAATTAGTAGAGGAATCTAAAAGCAAATATTTTTGTATGAGAACGCAAAAAATAAAAAAAAAATATAAGGATGAAGAAAAAACTAAAGAAATTGTTGCACTAACATATAAATAACAACAACATTAAGAATATATCCTCGTACTAAACGTAACAGCAGCAAACAACCTTCATATGATACCACTTTGGGAACCATAACACCAAACAACAGTGGTGGCAAATTAAATAAGTAAGAGGTAATAGTACTTTAAACGTGTGTATGTGTTTTAATAAATAACACTTCATTCGGAATAATACTATAGACTAGACTATAGACTAGACTATAGGCTAGACTATAGACTAGACTACAGACTAGACTATAGACTAGACTATAGACTAGACTAAAGACTAGACTATAGACTAGACTACAGACTAGACTACAGACTAGACTACAGACTAGACTACAGACTAGACTATAGACTAGACTATAGACTAGACTATAGACTAGACTATAGACGAGACTATAGACTAGACTATAGACTAGACTATAGACTAGACTATAGACTAGACTATAGACTAGACTATAGACTAGACTATAGACAAGACTATAGACTAGACTATAGACTAGACTATAGACTAGACTATAGACTAGCCTATAGACTAGACTATAGACTAGACTATAGACTAGACTATAGACCAGACTATAGACTAGACTATAGACTAGACTATAGACTAGACTATATACTAGACTATAGACTACACTATAGACTACACTATAGACTACACTATAGACTAAACTATAGACTAGACTAGAGACTACACTATAGACTACACTATAGACTACACTATAGACTACACTATAGACTACACTAGACTAGACTAGACTATAGACTAGACTATAGACTAGACTATAGACTAGACTATAGACTAGACTATAGACTAGACTATAGACTAGACTATAGACTAGACTATAGACTAGACTATAGACTAGACTATAGACTAGACTATAGACTAGACTATAGACTAGACTATAGACTAGACTATAGACTAGACTATAGACTAGACTATAGACTAGACTATAGACTAGACTATAGACTAGACTATAGACTAGACTATAGACTAGACTATAGACTAGACTATAGACTAGACTATAGACTAGACTATAGACTAGACTATAGACTAGACTATAGACTAGACTATAGACTAGACTATAGACTAGACTATAGACTAGACTATAGACTAGACTATAGACTAGACTATAGACTAGACTATAGACTAGACTATAGACTAGACTATAGACTAGACTATAGACCTAGACTATAGACTAGACTATAGACTAGACTATAGACTAGACTATATACTAGACTATAGACTAACTATAGACTACACTATAGACTACACTATAGACTACACTATAGACTACACTATAGACTAAACTATAGACTAGACTAGAGACTACACTATAGACTACACTATAGACTACACTATAGACTACACTATAGACTACACTATAGACTACACTATTGACTACAGATTAGACTAGACTATAGACTAGACTATAGACTAGACTATAGAAAATTATTAAAAAGAAAAAACGTTACAAATTAAATAGTAAACTTAATATACTATTATCTTCTTTAACACTTAAACCAAAAAGACTTTAGAGAATGAAAATGAAGCTGCAACATGGGAGAGACGAAAAAATTTAACAACAAAATATGTACGTAACAAACACTACACGTTAAGTCAATTAAATGTTGCTTCCGCAGTGTGAATGCAACAAGGTAACACGTATGAATAGTGTTCTCTTGCTTTCTATACTCATAGCAGCAGTTAAAGCTAAAATCCAAAGAAGTGAGAAAGTATAGTCGGCCATGGTAAACTATATGATACGCTACACTGCAAACGAGATTTTCTAAAAGCGGCTTTTTGAGGGGGCTAGGTTCAGATGTATGTCGATATTTTTTCTGAGGTCCCGATGTCAACCAAAATCAATAAGTTTTGACCTTTTGACTTATCAGTAAATTATTGTTAAAACTGTGTAATTAAGTTTAAATACAAGGTTAACTTAGACGAACGAAGGATATACGGGAGTAGCTTAATCGATTAAGAAAAGGATTCTAGGCCAATGGTTATACTTTAAGGATGATGTTGGACCAATATTTCAGCACGAATGCATAATATCATCCCAACTGTAGTAGTGTAGGGTATTAAGAAAATGCAATCATAAATGTTAGTTAAAGAACGACTTAGAGTTTGTCGTACAAGTAGTAAATACCAGAGAGGAGCACGTTTCTAAAACTATATGGATAATGTCACATAGAAAATGGTATTACGAGTTTTGGATGGCATGTCGGGGAATGGAATGGCATTTGTTAGATACATGTTTAACAAGAAAACACATGACAACCATAACACCGACAGCAAGTCTGATGTAAAGGCAATGGCATCATCCTCACATCAGCCACAACAACAACATCATCATCGTCATACAAACTCGGACTTACACACACACACACATATCGAAATCAAGTGTCGATTAAGTTGGCAATGCCAATGGAGTGTTTATTACGCACATGCCACAAATAATTCTTCTTAGGTTTTTTTTTCATCTTTTCTATTAAGAGAATTTTTAACTATTAGTGCAGTTCAGAGTGCGGTATGTTTGAAAAGACTTGGTGTAGCCAGATAGACATATGTACATACGTGCTTGTGATGAAAGCTGAGAAACAGAGATTTAATGTAAAACTCCTTAAATAATTGATGCTGCAGAGGAATATAGAGTTGCATATAGACAGTGTCAGTAGTTAGATTCACTTAAAAAATATGCAACATTTAAGGGTCATTTAGTGGAATGAATGCGGACTTTTGTAATTGTTTGTAAATGATGCTATTAATATAGATGATTGGGAAGAGTTCGTACAAAGAAAGTCATTGATTTTTAAACATTTACTAACTGTTATAAAGTAAAAGTTGTTTTAAGAAGTAGTAGTTCTCGGGGGAGTGCTGGACAATCTGTCTTCTGACAGCTATAGTTTCACTTAAGCTGAGGAACGGCAGAAAAAAGTCTACCACCTGAGGATCTTACAGCAAGCCATTAGCAAAAACACGGAGGTGAGCTCTAAGTTACCTCAGCCTTTAAGCATAGGTGAGGGCTCCGACTCTGAATCGTTAGATCATAATAACAACACCAATACCCCTTTAAAGCGTAGACGAACTTGTTATTCGGTATAATACATTTTTCATTATTGAATAAGGTCGTTTTGTCAATAAAGAAAATTAAATTTCTTTCAACATTTCTCTTCACAAAAAAAGCAAAACCAATAGTTGTCATGTTGTGGTTACACAAAAAACAAATCACAACGGCAACATTTAAAGTTTCTAAGTCTAAAGTAATTGTGGCACACAAAAAGAACATGATAAACAATTCTACAAAACCTCATAAACTAGACAGAAAAAAGCATATAAAAGTTTTATGCAACTTTAAGAAGACAAAGCAGTGAAAATCATAAAAAAAAAAACACTTTAAAACATTATATTTGTCTAACGCAAAATGTAGTACAACTGAATAGATAGTTAGAAGGAAAACAATAATAAAAAAAACACAACTAAAGGCATAACAAGAACTATTGATGGTAAGCAAACATTACATTGTTGCTAGTAGTTTAGTTATTCATGCAACATGCTGCACATGTATGGGAATAATAAATAAAGACACATTTAAACTTACACTTATTTATGAATGTAAGTGTGTGTGTGTGTGTTTACACATGTGTAATGAAGAATTGGAAATAGTGGCTGCAAATAGCAAGAATTACGAGTAATTTTAACTGACATAAGCTCAACATTTAATGTGTATCTTCACACTACAACTTGCAACTATAACTAAAACTGCAATAGTACACAGGCATGGAAAATTCAGTATTTTTGATATCGAAAAATAGCGCGGTACTCCCACAACATTTTTGGTACTTCTATAGTCTAGTCTATAATCTAGTCTATAATCTAGTCTATAATCTAGTCTATAATCTAGTCATAGTCTAGTCTATAGTTAGTCTATAGTCTAGGTCTATAGTCTAGTCTATAGTCTAGTCTATAGTCTAGTCTATAGTCTAGTCTATAGTCTAGTCTATAGTCTAGTCTATAGTCTAGTCTATAGTCTAGTCTATAGTCTAGTCTATAGTCTAGTCTAGTCTAGTCTATAGTCTATAGTCTAGTCTATAGTCTAGTCTATAGTCTAGTCTATAGTTCTAGTCTATAGTCTAGTCTATAGTCTAGTCTATAGTCTAGTCTATAGTCTAGTCTATAGTCTAGTCTATAGTCTAGTCTATAGTCTAGTCTATAGTCTAGTCTATAGTCTAGTCTATAGTCTAGTCTATAGTCTAGTCTATAGTCTAGTCTATAGTCTAGTCTATAGTCTAGTCTATAGTCTAGTCTATAGTCTAGTCTATAGTCTAGTCTATAGTCTAGTCTATAGTCTAGTCTATAGTCTAGTCTATAGTCTAGTCTATAGTCTAGTCTATAGTCTAGTCTATAGTCTAGTCTATAGTCTAGTCTATAGTCTAGTCTATAGTCTAGTCTATAGTCTAGTCTATAGTCTAGTCTATAGTCTAGTCTATAGTCTAGTCTAGTCTAGTCTATAGTTTCTAGTCTATAGTCTAGTCTATAGTCTAGTCTATAGTCTAGTCTATAGTCCTAGTCTATAGTCTAGTCTATAGTCTAGTCTATAGTCTAGTCTATAGTCTAGTCTATAGTCTAGTCTATAGTCTAGTCTATAGTCTAGTCTATAGTCTAGTCTATAGTCTAGTCTATAGTCTAGTTATAGTCTAGTCTATAGTCTAGTCTAGAGTCTAGTCTATAGTCTAGTCTATAGTCTAGTCTATAGTCTAGTCTATAGTCTAGTCTATAGTCTAGTCTATAGTCTAGTCTATAGTCTAGTCTATAGTCTAGTCTATAGTCTAGTCTATAGTCTAGTCGTCTAGTCTAGTCTATAGTCTAGTCTATAGTCTAGTCTATAGTCTAGTCTATAGTCTAGTCTATAGTCTAGTCTATAGTCTAGTCTATCAGTCTAGTCTTAGTCTAGTCTATAGTCTAGTCTATAGTCTAGTCTATAGTCTAGTCTATAGTCTAGTCTATAGTCTAGTCTATAGTCTAGTCTATAGTCTAGTCTATAGTCTAGTCTATAGTCTAGTCTATAGTCTAGTCTATAGTCTAGTCTATAGTCTAGTCTATAGTCTAGTCTAGTCTATAGTCTAGTCTATAGTCTAGTCTATAGTCTAGTCTATAGTCTAGTCTATAGTCTAGTCTATAGTCTAGTCTATAGTCTAGTCTATAGTCTAGTCTATAGTCTAGTCTATAGTCTAGTCTATAGTCTAGTCTATAGTCTAGTCTATAGTCTAGTCTATAGTCTAGTCTATAGTCTAGTCTATAGTCTAGTCTATAGTCTAGTCTATAGTCTAGTCTATAGTCTAGTCTATAGTCTAGTCTATAGTCTAGTCTATAGTCTAGTCTATAGTCTAGTCTATAGTCTAGTCTATAGTCTAGTCTATAGTCGTCTATAGTCTAGTCTATAGTCTAGTCTATAGTCTAGTCTATAGTCTAGTCTATAGTCTAGTCTATAGTCTAGTCTATAGTCTAGTCTATAGTCTAGTCTATAGTCTAGTCTATAGTCTAGTCTATAGTCTAGTCTATAGTCTGTCTATAGTCTAGTCTATAGTCTATAGTCTAGTCTATAGTCTAGTCTAGTCTATAGTCTAGTCTAGTCTATAGTCTAGTCTATAGTCTAGTCTATAGTCTAGTCTATAGTCTAGTCTATAGTCTAGTCTATAGTTTAGTCTATAGTCTAGTCTATAGTCTAGTCTATAGTCTAGTCTATAGTCTAGTCTATAGTCTAGTCTATAGTCTAGTCTATAGTCTAGTCTATAGTCTAGTCTATAGTCTAGTCTATAGTCTAGTCTATAGTCTAGTCTATAGTCTAGTCTATAGTCTAGTCTATAGTCTAGTCTATAGTCTAGTCTATAGTCTAGTCTATAGTCTAGTCTATAGTCTAGTCTATAGTCTAGTCTATAGTCTAGTCTATAGTCTAGTCTATAGTCTAGTCTATAGTCTAGTCTATAGTATAGTCTATAGTATAGTCTATAGTCTAGTCTATAGTCTAGTCTATAGTCTAGTCTATAGTCTAGTCTATAGTCTAGTCTATAGTCTAGTCTATAGTCTAGTCTATAGTCTAGTCTATAGTCTAGTCTATAGTCTAGTCTATAGTCTAGTCTATAGTCTTGTCTATAGTCTTGTCTATAATCTAGTCTATAGTCTTGTCTATAGTCTAGTCTATAGTCTAGGCTATAGTCTAGTCTAGTTCTAGGCTATAGTCTAGTCTATAGTCTAGTCTATAGTCTGGTCTATAGTCTGGTCTATAGTCTGGTCTATAGTCTGGTCTATAGTCTAGTCTATAGTCTAGTCTATAGTCTAGTCTATAGTCTAGTCTATAGTGTAGTCTATAGTCTAGTCTATAGTCTAGTCTATAGTCTAGTCTATAGTCTAGTCTATAGTCTAGTCTATAGTCTAGTCTATAGTCTTGTCTATAGTCTTGTTTATAGTCTTGTCTATAGTCTTGTCTATAGTCTTGTCTATAGTCTAGTCTATAGTCTTGTCTATAGTCTAGTCTATAGTCTAGTCTATAGTCTTGTCTATAGTCTAGTCTATAGTCTAGTCTATAGTCTAGTCTAGTCTAGGCTATAGTCTAGTCTATAGTCTGGTCTATAGTCTGGTCTATAGTCTGGTCTATAGTCTACTCTACAGTGTAGTCTATAGTCTAGTTATAGTCTATAGTCTAGCGAAAATTTAGTATAGTATGTACTTTAAAACATGAAAAGTATTAAAAATTTTAATTTTCCATGCCTGCTACTACTGGAGCGAATTGAAAATCCTAGTGAGAAATGACAACTATACCAATAACAACCATATTCGCTGTGTATATTCATGGCATCAGTGGCAGGCAGCATCTGTGTAACGTTAACAATCAGTTTGTAGTTGTTATAATATCAGTGACTTATTTGGCATCACTAAAGCTACCGTCGAGACTTTTTTTTTTTTAAGTTGCAAAGTTGAAGTGTTGCAAGCAGAGATAGTTTTAGTTTATTTTTTCATTTTATAAAACATCAACCATCAGTATCATCAGGCATTGTTTGTTCATGTCTAAATGTATGTTTATTTTTCCTCTTAAACTTAGACCGAATATAAACATATACGTAGTATAGCATATGTGGTACGTATACGAGTCGTAAGAATTTTTGCACCACTAAACTCTTGAACTTTTGACTCAAACCGTATAAAAAATACATGATAGAGAAAAACAACGATAACCGATATATTTTCTTTTATAATGGATTTAGAGTTTACGCTTTAGGGAGCAGAGGGGAATTTGCTTTTGTAAGCCTGGTATAAAAATAAGTTTCTGAGTACAAAGAGAATACGACGAAAATTCTGATAATTATGTTGGTCGATGTTACTATTAAGGGATCATTGTTCCAGAATTGTAATTGTAGTCATTTCTTCTACAATTAGATCAATCGATTCTAGACTGCTCGACAAGAATTAGATCAATTTCCATCTGTTCGACTAGAATAGATACAATCTTCTGAATCAAACTTGAATTAGATCAGATGTAATCAATTCAACTTGAATTGGTTCAGTTTTGTTCGACTAAATTATAATCAATTCCAGTCATGGTTTTGGTCATTTCAAAGAGAATTGGATCAGATCTAGTCTTTTCGACCAGAACTGTTTCAGTCCTAGTCGTTCAAACAATTAAAACCAAGTTTTAAATCATTTCTTTTAAACCCTTCACCATATATCCCAAATAATGATGACCATATACTAGAAGTTTCTCTTCAGTAAAACCCTATAAAAATACCATTAACTTGTACCGGCATGTATGGATGTTTGTTAACTTGTCTTTTCGTTAGTACGTGCGGTGAAAGTGAATTAGTTGGCTAAAATAAACAGCACATAAAATATAAGACACCAAAAAAAAAAAGAAATAAAGAAGAAAAACAGACTTAAGGAACCATACATCCAAGACATGTGAGTATGTGACTTATGCCACTATTGGTATGATGATAAAGTAAAAAAAAGTATTCCTTCTGGGTACTACATCACATCACCAATGAAAATTGTTATAGTCATTAAATATATTTTCTTTTTTACTTCACTCAAACTTTACAAGTATTTTTCCAATATGTTTCCATTGACTATACTCAATACTTATTGAGGCTTTTCTTCTTTGCAAACGAACACTTTTTCTTCATTTAATAAAAGGCTTAACTAAAAGAACCAACAAGCAAGAACTTCTAACAAGTAACCAAAAACAAACTTTGCCAATAACTAAAGTTTATTAGAGGTTCTGAAGTGGGTGTTGAATGGGTGTGTTGGCTGATGGAGGGGGTAGTGTGTTGAAAATGTTTGTGCGAAAAGTAGGAATTAGCAAAACTGTCAGGGATTAACATAATGGAGAGTCTTAAAGGAAAATGACTAAATAAGCTATGACAACATATTGTTATTTTCTCTATTCTTAAGTTCTCATATGTTGTTACTTTATTGTGCTGATGCCATAGTTGGAGAGTTATAATAAATACCAGGCAAATTTTTTATTATTTCTACCATATGTTGGTATAGAAAACAGAAAGAAGGCCTGTATGGTGTCATTTATGGTTCATTAGACGAAAATACATTGATTTATGCGAAGTTAGCAGATGAACTTATTTATTATTTAGAACTTGCAAAACGAATGAAATGCTATAATGACTTTAATACATCAATTAGATGACTATTAGCTTTTAAGGGATGAAAGGTTGTTGATGAGAAACTTTTATTTAGGCTTTCGGTTGTCAATATTAAATAGATTTGTTTGTTTGTTTAGAAAATGATGATGTGACAAACTTATTTAAAAGAAATGTATATCTTCAATCTGATATGCTGAATAGAAAAGAATTTAATGTTTTAAGCACCTTTTCGAAGGATAGCAGTCATCCTGTTTAGCCATGTGAAACGACAAACGTTCAAAAAAATTTATAAGAATAACAAAAATCTGGTAGAATCGACTTTTCCCGATATGGTCTAGTCTATAGTCTATAGTCTAGTCTATAGTCTAGTCTACAGTCTAGTCTATAGTCTAGTCTACAGTCTAGTCTATAGTCTAGTCTATAGTCTAGTCTATAGTCTAGTCTATAGTCTAGTCTAGTCTAGTCTATAGTCTAGTCTAGATTAGACTAGATTATAGACTAGATTATAGACTAGATTATAGACTAGACTAGTCTATAGTCTAGTCTATAGTCTAGTCTATAGTCTAGTCTATAGTCTAGTCTATAGTCTAGTCTATAGTCTAGTCTATAGTCTAGTCTATAGTCTAGTCTATAGTCTAGTCTATAGTCTAGTCTATAGTCTAGTCTATAGTCTAGTCTATAGTCTAGTCTATAGTCTAGTCTATAGTCTAGTCTATAGTCTAGTCTATAGTCTAGTCTATAGTCTAGTCTATAGTCTAGTCTATAGTCTAGTCTATAGTCTAGTCTATAGTCTAGTCTATAGTCTAGTCTATAGTCTAGTCTATAGTCTAGTCTATAGTCTAGTCTATAGTCTAGTCTATAGTCTAGTCTATAGTCTAGTCTATAGTCTAGTCTATAGTCTAGTCTATAGTCTAGTCTATAGTCTAGTCTATAGTCTAGTCTATAGTCTAGTCTATAGTCTAGTCTATAGTCTAGTCTATAGTATAAAGTCTAGTCTATAGTCTTGTCTATAGTCTTGTCTATAGTATAGTCTATAGTCTAGTCTATAGTCTAAAGTCTAGTCTATAGTCTTGTCTATAGTCTAGTCTATAGTCTAGTCTATAGTCTAGTCTATAGTCTAGTCTATAGTCTAGTCTATAGTCTAGTCTATAGTCTAGTCTATAGTCTAGTCTATAGTCTAGTCTATAGTCTAGTCTATAGTCTAGTCTATAGTCTAGTCTATAGTCTAGTCTATAGTCTAGTCTATAGTCTAGTCTATAGTCTAGTCTATAGTCTAGTCTATAGTCTAGTCTATAGTCTAGTCTATAGTCTAGTCTATAGTCTAGTCTATAGTCTAGTCTATAGTCTAGTCTATAGTCTAGTCTATAGTCTAGTCTATAGTCTAGTCTATAGTCTAGTCTATTAGTCTAGTCTATAGTATAAAGTCTAGTCTATAGTCTTGTCTATAGTCTGTCTATAGTCTAGTCTATAGTCTAGTCTATAGTATAGTCTATAGTCTAGTCTATAGTCTAAAGTCTAGTCTATAGTCTTGTCTATAGTCTAGTCTATAGTCTAGTCTATAGTCTAGTCTATAGTCTAGTCTATAGTCTAGTCTATAGTCTAGTCTATAGTCTAGTCTATAGTCTAGTCTATAGTCTAGTCTATAGTCTAGTCTATAGTCTAGTCTATAGTCTAGTCTATAGTCTAGTCTATAGTCTGGTCTATAGTCTAGACTATAGTCAAATCTATTGTCTTGTATATAATTTGGTATATTTGTATATATCTAAATGATATTTTTATAGAAAATTTTCGATAAAAGCTATTTTTAAAGAACATTTTCGATAAAAGCTATTTTTATAGAACATTTTCGATATATGCTATTTTAATGAAAATTTTCGATAAATGTTATTTTTATAGAAAATTTTCGATAAATGCCATTTTTACAGAAAATTTTGGATAAATGCTATTTTTATAGAAAATTTTCGATAAATTCTATTTTTATAGATAATTTTCGATAAATGCTATTTTAATGAAAATTTTCGATAAATAAATCGATAAATATTTTTATAAAAAAATTTTCGATAAATTATATTTTCAAAGTAAATTATGTATAAATTGTTTTCTTATAGAAAATCTTCGATAAAATCTATTTTTATAGAAAATTTTCCCTTTCGAACAAAAACTTTTGTAACCCACTGTAAACAGACATTGACATAAGAAATCATGTTAAACTTCCGTTTATTGAATATCAATTATAAAGATTTTAATCGCTATTTAAATCATGAATAATGAAAAATAACCCTCCTTGAAAACTCTTAAAGAATTAATATAAAATTTAATAATAGTACTCAGCCTCACCAGAAGAAAATCTACTACTGCTGATGATAATGCGTGTGTGTAAAGTTTTCCTGTTCAGTTTTTCCTTTGTTATAGTCGTAGTCATCGTCATTCCCTGGCAAATTCATGTAGGCTGCTGCTGTTAATGTTGTCATTAGTTTATTACTCAACTGATTAAAAGAAGTTGATTGTTGTCGGTTGCCGGTTTGTAGCTGCCGGTTATTACTGCCGTTTTTCATTCTGTTTCTATGTTTTTTTTTTGCTAATGATTAAACGCATTTATTACTAAACTTCTACTGAAACTGCCTGTCTGTTAGTCGTTGCTAACTAGTATGAGGAGGCATTAGAATAGCTAAAGAACCAACCGGGGAGGAAACTGTTAGCAAACGCAGACAATAAGGAAACCACAGTTAAAGCTCTAAGCAAAAGAATGCTGAAATGCATCCATATTTATTCCCTGTTCTAAAGTACTTGTACGCGTACTTTAGAGCATTAAAGTGCGTAAATTTAGCAGTGCGTATGTTGTTAATTAAAACCTCTTCGAGGACGTGTATTTAGTCATACACATGATGAGTGTTTCCAATTTTGCTCCTTTTCTTTCGTTTGCTACCTTTAACTAAGAGATGCGTTGCAATGCGTTAAGTGGAATTGCAATTGAAATTGCACTCGTATGCAAAATACTAAATCCTTAAAGTGCACTCAACATTCGTATTCGCGTTTAGTTTGTGTTGAACCCTTTTTTCTACATTCTTTCCTCCGTAGCTTTGTATGATTAAAGTTTGTCATAATAATTCCTCTTTAGTTAGATATTTCCCTATATTTACTGCCACCTTAGTTAGTTTGTGATGTTAGGTAGTCAGTCATTTTACTTTAGAAAATGTTGTCTTTTATAGGGGTATGTTGGTTAGTTGTTAATTAATTGGATTAAAACTGTGTTAACTTGACTTTTTAAGTACCTTGAATGAATCGATAGATGTTGTAAATAGTTAATCCCTTTCCGAACATGTGGTTTGTTTTTTAATACTTAAAATTATTGTTCTTCTAATTATTTTTTTAGAAAGTTTCTAATACTATTCCCTGTTGTATTGTTTTCAACTTGAGAGTTTTTGTTTAGGAGTCATTGAACTGAGTGGTAGAAGGTTTTAATGTTTAAAACGTTTGAAAGAGATAAAACTTAAATAGAACTAGAACAGAACTAGAACAGAACTAGAACAGAACTAGATCAGAACTAGAACAGAACTAGAACAGAACTAGAACAGAACTAAAACAGAACTAGAACAGAACTAGAACAGAACTAGAACAGAACTAGAACAGAACTAGAACAGAACTAGAACAGAACTAGAACAGAACTAGAACAGAACTAGAACAGAACTAGAACAGAACTAGAACAGAACTAGAACAGAACTAGAACAGAACTAGAAGAAACAGAACTAGAACAGAACTAGAACAGAACTAGAACAGAACTAGAAAGAACTAGAACAGAAATAGAACAGAAATAGAACAGAAATAGAACAGAACTAGAACAGAACTAGAACAGAACTAGAACAGAACTAGAACAGAACTAGAACAGAACTAGAACAGAACTAGAATAGAACTAGAACAGAACTAGAACAGAACTAGAACAGAACTAGAACAGACTAGAACAGACTAGACAGAACTAGAACAGAACTAAACAGAACTAGAACAGACTAGAACATAACGAACAGAACTAGAACAGAACTAGAACAGAACTAAACAGAACAGAACTAGAACAGAACTAGAACAGACTAAACAGAACTAGAACAGAACTAGAACAGAACTAGAACAGAAGACTAGAACAGAACTAGAACAGAACTAGAACAGAACTAGAACAGAACTAGAACAACTAGAAACTAGAACTAGAACAGAACTAAACAGAACTAGAACAGAACTAGAACAGAACTAGAACAGAACTAGAACAGAACTAGAACAGAACTAGAACAGAACTAGAACAGAACTAGAACAGAACTAGAACAGAACTAGAACAGAACTAGAACAGAACTAGAACAGAACTAGAACAGAACTAGAACAGAACTAGAACAGAACTAGAACAGAACTAGAACAGAACTAGAACGAACTAGAACAGACCTAGAACAGAACTAGAACAGAACTAGAACAGAACTAGAACAGAACTAGAACAGAACTAGAACAGAACTAGAACACGAACTAGAACCGAACTAGAACAGAACTAGAACAGACCTAGAACAGAACTAGAACAGACCTAGAACAGAACTAGAACAGACACTAGAACAGAGAACTAGAACAGAACTAGAAACAGAACTAGAACAGAAACTAGAACAGAACTGACAGAACTAGAACAGAACTAGAACAGAACTAGAACGAACTAGAACAGAACTAGAAACAGAACTAGAACAGAACTAGAACAGACAACTAGAACAGAACTAGAACAGAACTAGAACATGAACTAGAACAGAACTAGAACAGAACTAGAACAGAAACTAACAGAACTAGAACAGAACTAACAGGACTAGAACATAACTAGACACAGAACTAGAACTGAGACTAGAACTGGACTAAAACTGAACTAGAACTGAACAAGAACTGAACTAGAACTGAATAAAAACTGGACTAAACTGGACGAGAATTAAACCAGAACTGAAATAGTACAAAACTAAAACTAAAAAATTGCCAATGTGCAAAAGAAAAAGAACACTTATGATGTACTCTGTAAACCAACAAAACTCACACCTTCTTCGAGACAAAAAAAGGAAGCACCAACTTGAATTCCAAAGGAATAACGATTTTAATACTCAGAAATTCCCTCCAAATTTCACAATCTATCAAAAAAAAAACCTTCCTAATCATCACATCCAACCTCATATTGTCCACAACAGCTGTCGAAACCAATCACACCAATCACTATTCATAATGACGGCAATCATCATTCTCTGCAGAGATAACACAGACACAAACAGGCGTATCATAAACGTCATCATCTTAATCACTTTTAACAAATCCAATCATCTTTTGAAATCATGTTAAACTGTCACTCCATCGATAACAAACGAACGTACGAAACGTATAACAAACTGCAACAGAATACAAACACTTTGCTCTATTAAAAAGCATTCAAACAAAAAAAAAAATAAAGGAAAAAAGAACAGAACACAACATAAATGGCAAAGGAACAACGTGTTATACCAGTATATTCATCCGTAACATAAATTGTATTATGGTAAACTGATTTTGAAACATGTTTGGGCGTTTAAGTGTCTGTCACACTAACTATAGTCAGTCAACTAAATAATACAACCAAACGCAATCTAGAATTTATAACATAATTTGTCACATTGAATGTGATTTCAAGTGGTTCTTTTTTTTGTGATCTACTCACACTCACACAGTTTTAAAACACTTCTTTTTCAGGGTCTAGTATATAAAAAAATTTAAACTATAGCAAATTGTTTTAATTTTTCCTTTATTGTGACTAGGAAATGGTTAAAAATGGTAATAGAGAAAGAGAGGGATCAAGGAGCAAAAAAATGCAAACAACTTATGTTGCATAATTGTTCTTCAATTTTCCTTTTTTTCTTAATTGAAATGCAATTAAACTCCTATTTGTTGCTTGTTGTAAATATTCCCGTCCGTTCTTTGCTTTTTTGCGTTCGCTCGTTCTTTCTTTCTTCTGCTTGCCTCTTCATGGTGGTCAAACATTTAACAGTTGTTACCCACCACTATTAGTTGGTTAGATGTCTCAACCATATTTATATAGTCCAGAAACAGAGTTAAAAAGGAATAAAATCTCTATTAAGAATTGAACTGAACTAAAACTTAACTAGGATTAAATTAGAACCGAACTTGACCTGAACTACAACTGAACTAGAACTGAACTAGAACTGAACTAGAACTGAACTACAACTGAACTAGAACTGAACTACAACTGAACTAGAACTGACTAGAACTGAACTAGAACTGAACTAGAACTGAACTAGAACTGAACTAGAACTGAACTAGAACTGAACTAGAACTGAACTAGAACTGAACTAGAACTGAACTAGAACTGAACTAGAACTAAACTAGAACTGAACTAGAACTGAACTAGAACTGAACTAGAACTGAACTAGAACTGAACTAGAACTGAACTGGAACTGAACTAGAACTGAACTAGAACTGAACTAGAACTGAACTAGAACTGAACTAGAACTGAACTAGAACTGAAATAGAACTGAACTAGAACTGAACTAGAACTGAACCAGAACTGAACTAGAACTGAACTAGAACTGAACTAGAACTGAACTAGAACTGAACTAGAACTGAACTAGAACTGAACTAGAACTGAACCAGAACTGAACTGGAACTGAACTAGAACTGAACTAGAACTGAACTAGAACTGAACTAGAACTGAACTAGAACTGAACTAGAACTGAACTAGAACTGAACTAGAACTGAACTAGAACTGAACTAGAACTGAACTAGAACTGAACTAGAACTGAACTAGAACTGAACTAGAACTGAACTAGAACTGAACCAGAACTGAACTAGAACTGAACTAGAACTGAACTAGAACTGAACAAACTGAACTAGAACTGAACTAGAACTGAACTAGAACTGAACTAGAACTGAACTAGAACTGAACTAGAACTAGAACTGAACTAGAACTGAACTAGAACTGAACTAGAACTGAACTAGAACTGAACTAGAACTGAACTAGAACTGAACTAGAACTGAACTGAACGAGACTGAAACTAGAACTGAAACTAGAACTGAACTAGAACTGAACTAGAACCTGAACTAGAACTGAACTATGAAACTGAACTAGACTGACTAGAACTGAACTAGAACTAACTAGAACTGAACTAGAACTGGAACTAGAACTGAACTAGAACTGAAACTAGAACTGAACATGAACTGAACTCAGACTGAACTACGAACTGAACTAGAACTGAACTAGAACTGAACTAGAACTGAACTTAGAACTGAACTAGAACTGACTAGAACTGAACATAGAACTGAACTAGAACTGAACTAGAACTGAACTAGAACTGAACGAAACTGAAACTAGAACTGAACTAAAACTGAACTAGAACTGAACTAGAACTGAACTAGAACTGACTAGAACTGAACTAGAACTGAACTAAAGTGAACTAGAACTGAACAGAACGGAACTAGAACTGAACTAAACTGAACTTAGAACTGAACTAGAACTGAACTAGAACTGAAACTAGAACTGAACTAGAACTAACTAGAACGGAACTAGAACTGAACTAGAACTGAACTAGAACTGAACTAGAACTGAACTAAAACTGAACTAGAACTGAACTAGAACTAGAACTGAACTTGAACTAGAACTGAACTGAACTGAACTGAACTAGAACTGAACTAGAACTGAACTAGAACTGAACTAGAACTGAACTAGAACTGAACTAGAACTGAACTAGAACTGAACTAGAACTGAACTAGAACTGAACTAGAACTGAACTAGAACTGAACTAGAACTGAACTAGAACTGAACTAGAACTGAACTAGAACTGAACTAGAACTGAACTAGAACTGAACTAGAACTGAACTAGAACTGAACTAGAACTGAACTAGAACTGAACTAGAACTGAACTAGAACTGAACTAGAACTGAACTAGAACTGAACTAGAACTGAACTAGAACTGAACTAGAACTGAACTAGAACTGAACTAGAACTGAACTAGAACTAAACTAGAACTGAACTAGAACTGAACTAGAACTGAACTAGAACTGAACTAGAACTGAACTAGAACTGAACTAGAACTGAACTAGAACTGAATTAGAACTGAACTAGAACTGAACTAGAACTAAACTAGAACTGAACTAGAACTGAACTAGAACTGAACTAGAACTGAACTAGAACTGAACTAGTACTGAACTAGAACTGAACTAGAACTGAACTAGAACTGAACTAGAACTGAACTAGAACTGAACTAGAACTGAACCAGAACTGAAGTAGAACTAAACTAGAACTGAACTAGAACTGAACTAGACTAGAACTGAACTAGAACTGAACTAGAACTGAACTAGAACTGAACTAGACTAGAACTGAACTAGAACTGAACTAGAACTGAACTAGAACTGAACTAGAACTGAACTAGAACTGAACTAGAACTGAACTAGAACTGAACTACAACTGAACTAGAACTGAACTACAACTGAACTAGAACTGAACTACAACTGAAACTATAACTGAACTAGAACTGAACTAGAACTGAACTAGAACTGAACTAGAACTCAACTAGAACTGAACTAGAACCGAACAACTTCCCCATCTGACTTTTTTAATCGCATTCCTTCAAACTCCTGTCTAATCATGTGCTCTGGAAGGAGACTAGATATATCGAGTAAATTTGTCTGTATGCAAGCTCCATAGCATTAACCACAGTCCAGACAAGTTTTTTTTTTATTACCTACTCCATCTATACAATATTGTATTAAAGTTTATATGAAATAGAATAAACACATATATTGGAATTTCTAACCATATAGAGAAGAATGGATGAAACGATGGAGTAAAAAAAGATCCATAAAATAAACCTCAGTATATATTTAAACCACAATTTGTTGTTCTACATATAATAGAGATTCAGGGTACAGAAAAAAAAATAATGTTGGTCAAGTGTTAAAATACACCATACAGAGCAGCAATGGCAGGAGCTGGAGCAGCATTTTAAATTCATACTCCCCAAACACTTCAACGTATTCATACACAATTTGCGCTACTCTACTTTAATAGTTTTATTTGTTTTTGCTCAATTTTGCCTTCTTGGAATGGTTGTTCAGTTGCAGCTGCAACTAGATATAAACTTTAGTTGGAGTTGTAGGAGCTGGAAGTTTTCATGTAGTTTTCCTATTGTGGTGTGAATGAGAGTGTGTTTGTTTGTTTGAGTTGGCATAGTTGGCAGTTTTTGATTTTGTGGGGATTATTTAGGGTTTATTATACATATTTGAAGTTTATTTTTTTTTGGAAATTGCAATGAAAAGCAATTAGTTGTTTATAATAAACATTAAAATAAACAATATCCACAACAACGCTCCATCCCTTGGCAGCTTAAAAAGTTTTAGTCCGGTTTTATAAAAATATTTGTAGAAATTTTGAAAATAGGGTGCAAAGTTTTAAGAGGATTTAGGATTTTGTGGCAATTTAATTGTGGGTAGTGTGATTCAATTTGTTTATGATTCTATAAATTAAAAACTATTTGTATAAGTGTTTTTATATGGTTTTACTAAATAATTGTTTGGTTTTAGAAAATTTTAGTTATTTATAACTTTTGTTGGTTGAGAACAGATTCCAATTGAAAAATTTTAAGGATTTGGTTAGACATTTGAAATGTTAATAGAGTTATAAGAGGATCATATACAAAATTTATAATTGAGTTTTAATTTAGAAACAAGTTCATATGTATTCTTAAACGAAAACAATCTCTATACTTAATTTCAGAAGGACCATTAGGTCCTTTATTTCCCATATACATATATCTCTCCAACTTATCCTCTGCTATTTAGTTCACGACCTGCCCCTCCTTTTTACATGCCACTAAATAACCTTGATGCCATAAACTATATAACCCTCTACACCATTAACATGCAAAACGTTACAGGAAAACATGGAACCAAATAACACATACCAACACAGTTGCTCTTAATTAAACGCATATTTTTTTAAAAGAGATTTCCTTTAACATCACTCCAGTCTTTCTTTGCAGCTGTCGAAATGTCGAAGAAGAACAGAACGTAAAACAAAATATTAATTTCATTATCACTACATAAATAAAAACAAGGATTAATAGTGAAATAAGAAAAAGCAAAATATGACCATAATAAAAGTTCATTAGATCATGACTTTGAACGTGCACTAATGAACAATAAACTTGATGAAATATAAAGGTCAAAAAAACATGCCGATGGACTGGCTGTACACGTAAGAGGAAAGTAGTTATGGAAACGGTTAACCAGTTGGATACATGTAATTTCATCCATTAGTTTGGCAAACGTTTAGTCCCATAGATAACTTTAATCCAGCTGTACCAATAACCTTGTATTATTCTCGAAAGTGTCTGATCTTCATGGATGTTGGAGATCATGTGTTGAGTTCAGTAGATCTAATAAGTTTCGTCTCCTTTAATTTTACATTCATTGATCTTTTATACGGCTGTTTTTTCGCTACGAAAATTTCGAATTTTTTGCCAACAAAACATCATTCGAGGAGGGTCAATGAAATCAACTGGAATCGAATGTGAAACCTGGTCAACCAGCCGAATCGACACCAAAGTCAAATATCCATGGTGCTAAGGTAATGCTTAATATTTGGTGATATAAAAAGCTGTTTCTACTTTGACGTCTATATCCTCTTTATTTTGACATCCTATCCTAAAGTGAGGTCCCGAAAAATTTCCAATACGATTTAGACTTTTTCCGAAACTTAATCGTCTTTGGTGGTCTCCGGTAGCACCTGAGGCACTGGTTAAGGAGCGCACAACAAGTCCGATAGTGGATGTATTTCATCTGTATATACATCCTCCTTTCAAACTAGCTAACTAAATAATCGGCTTTGGTGTTTGCCGTATTACGTCGCCTCTTATGTACCGGTGGTCTGAAAAGAATTGCTCGTCCAAAACTCTCCAATCTTTTTCATTTATAAGCTTAACATATAGTCACTTCTTCTCTGATTCAATTGACCAATGTAGCTTTATTACCTAAGTTCCATGTGATCAAGTCTTTAGTAATAGAGAAAACCATGAGGGTTTTTCTTCTGCAATTGGTGTTTGTGCTTCATGGTGGGAGTTGGCATCACAACTATTACTAATTAATTACTTTTTCTTTATGAGTCTTCAACCAGTTGCATCAGATCCGACTTTGGAAGTAGTGTCGGAAAATCGAAGTGTAGGTAAACGTATTCTAGATTGCCATGCCCCTGTTTGTTGTTGTTATAACAGTTCAACCGTGGCCGATAGTTCTTTCCTGGGGTAAAAACATTCGGTTGATAATGCTGTCGCTGGATTGACAATCTTTGGCAGATTATGACTCGGATCGTTCGGGAGACAAGATCCAATTGTCGTGGGAATTTCATCACCGTTGCAAGCGATGTTAACAATCCTATTGAGAGGAGAAAGCATATGATCTTGTGACATAATTTATGTACATGTTATCGGACGAGAACCCATATCAGCATAAAAAAGTTGGAAAATTCCGTGATTTCATCCAGAAACCTTTTCTTCGGTTCTTCTTTTCTGTGAAAGATATCCCATTTTTTCACGACCAGCTCAGGATTTTGGCTTTCAAAAGTTCCCAATATGCGCTCATTAGACAGTTGACTCCACCATCCTTTTATGTAGACTCTGGACTTTAAGAGCGTTGGAAGATCGCACTTCTTTGCCAGTTCGAGCTAAGCGCTATCACAGGGAGGAGTATACTTTCTACCAAGATCTTCAGGGTGTCAGTACACTGGTGAAATGGCAACCTCATCAACATCTAGCCCATGCAGAACTCGCTGCTTATGCTCTCTTCAAAGGTTGCCCTTAGAAGCGATTGCGTGGTCCAATATCCTATTGTTGACCAAATCCTCTACTTTACTGTTTTGGTCTATCGAAAATTTGCTGTCAGTTTTCCGGCATCGTATAATGCATAGCAGAGACCGTCCCGGTGTCATCTCTTGAAATCTTGGCGTAAGAAGGCGGCTCTTTTCCTTTTACACTGTCTAGCTTCTTCTTCTTCTTCGATTTTCGGGGCTTCCTTTACCGATGTGTTCGTCTTCAGAATATCGGGCTTGGCGTTGTCACTTTACTCGCAGGATTCTGACTTGAAGTTGCTTTCAGTGAACTATGGGGAGCTGTTTTTATTCTTGTTTTTTTTTTTCTCGGGAGACCTTTTGTTTTAGATATTAAGAGAGAAACCGATTTTTCTTTCAAGTGGGCCACTTCCTCCGATGTGCTCCAGAACGCCGTTTGTTGTTATTATCATCTGCTACTCTCAAATAAGTGAAACCATTGACAGATTATCCCACTTCCCATCCCTCTCGTTAAGAAAGCCTGTAAAACACCCCCGTTAAGTTACATTTAACTTTTTAAGAGATCTTGACACTGTAACCACAAGCCTGTGATTTGAAGAACTATCTAAGTCCATATCTCAGATAACATTCCATATAAATATCGGTCCTAATAATGTTGGTTTGTAGTCTGAATGTAGTGCTCAAAGTATATAAGATCCAAACTGAAAAGATGATTTTTCTATAAAATTTTGAATATTCTGGTGTTTGTGTAAATTTCTAGTTCTAGTCACGATGTTACAATCTTATAGTTTGATTATGGCTTCCACTGACGTAAGGGCATTAGTTTAGGTTAACTAAACCAGTCGAGTTTCACCATAAAAAGTGTTGTCATATTCTGTGATATTATGGTTGGATTTGTTCGTTGACGATCGGGTGTTAGGTAATCAATGGATTTCATAAATGGTCTAAAAATGGACTAACTAAAGTATTATAATCCAAGATAATGCAGAACGAAAGCAAATCTTCGCCTCTCTCTACTCTCATCTACACTGATCATGTAAAGCCCTTAAAAGTCGTTCATGACAACAACTTACAACAATTGAGATCGTGCGTTACGTTACACGCTACACAAAAAGTGCTAATTATATTTTAGATATTGAAAAGGATGCGAACGAAATATTAAACAGGGAGTTAATGTATAATAGCATAACTAAAAGGCAGAAAAAGAAAAAAAAACAAAGAATGATCAACATAATGATCATAAATGCGTTTAAACGTTTAACATGTACATAATACACTCACATATGAGTACTAAGTCCAGGCACTTTATAATGAAAACGATGATGATCATTCCTACCAGTTTGGGTGGTCGTAAATTAAGTTCGTTTAATAAAATCCGCATCTTGTTAGTGCAACTGATTGTAAAGTTGTAGTGTCGTTTTGCACTTTCGCGCACATAGAGAACTGCAAACAGTTTCAAAGTTAAACGTTTAAAGTCAAGTAGATTGTAAAGCAGTTATAGGCATCATGCAAGTGGAACTGGTTGATTTTTTATTTCGTACTTTTGTTTCGAGCTAAACAAGCTTAAAACTTGGCACCTGGCACTATAGTATATGAATTCGTAGCTATAACACTCTGTATACTAGACAGCAATTCAATTTAAAGCCAATAATGAAATTGTGTTTCACATTTTACATTAAAAATATTGGTATAAAGTGTTACTGGCGAGAAATGCCACAGAATATAAGAAAATAAAAAATCGTGCAACACAATCGTGAACTTGAAATTGTATTTATACACTTTGAAGTTTACTATATGCTTTGTAGAACTATGAAAATATTTACGATATTTGGTGGTATTTTTTTTTTAATTTTTGTTTGTAGCTTTTAACTTTTTTTGGGGCGTTGCACAAATACCTCCTTTTATTCCTATATAAAATGTTTGCAATAGCAACAGTGTTGCAGTGTTTGCGCTAAGCCTTTTCTAAGCAAAAATTAAATAACAATGGAACCGACTCATAACTTGTGATCAATTTTCCAACCATCCGACTATATTACCCCACACACGGACTTTAATAGAGTATTCAAAGTCAGAGTTCCTTCCAGGAGCGAGCGGTATAGAGGTAAACTACCGTGCGAATATATCACCAGAATCTTTACAGATGATTTTAAAATGAACTGCGGTGTTAGTTCTGGTGTCTTCTGTGAAGAAGCTGGGATAAGTATATCTCACCGTCTTCCCAATAACTGTAGTGTCTTTTAGGCTGAAATATTTGCTATAATTTCAACCTGTAGGGTACTACATGACCTCAATATTCGCGGTAACATAGGAATCTTTGTCGATAGTCAAGCGGCACTTCTCTCACTAAACTCTCATACTACCACTTCCCTATTAGTTAGACAATGCAAGAAGGATCTGTCAAGGCTGATTCGCCTGTCTGACTCCTCAGATCCTTTCTTCAAAAAGCTGAAAATAGGTGGAATAACCTAGTTATTGTGGTCCTCCTTCAATGAGAAACGCATAAGATACCTTATAAACCGAAGTAGGCGGGACATATCGAGGTTGATAGAAGTAATAACAGGACTCTGGGTGATAGTTAGACATGCAAATCGGTCTGGGCTCCCCTTCAACGAACACTGTCGCAGTTCTAAAGATAGGGAAAAGGAAGAAACGGTTTTCCATCTTCTTTGTGAATGCCCTGCTCTGGTCGTAAAGAATAACTGCTTTCTTGGCAGTTACAACATATCTAACCTCGGTGAGATATCTGGGTCTAAGCTTAATGATATCCTGAGATTTCTCACAGCTACAGGCTGGAGTCAGAGTCTCTTCTGTTCTACTTCTACCAATCAACCAACGATTAATTATCTATTACTCGAAAGTCGTGATCAGTTTTCTATTAATATAAAATGTAAGATCAATTATTTACTTATAGATAGTTTACGATCAAGATACTTTAGTATTAAACAAAACTATGATCAATTTTCTAGCAATAGAAATGATCTCCAAGTCGATTCTCCGGAAAATTTGTGATCATATTCCACCCATTGAAACATATTTAAGATATGAGGCGGCGCTTACAGCCGAACGGCTCTTTACGAACTGGCCAAAAGCGGTTATAGGACACGTCATCAATGTATACTGGACACATTGGAAGGTTTTACTCAATCATCGGACGTGCCTGATCGTATACCAGACACAAAATATGTCGGAAACTTTGAAACGTTGATCCCAGATAAAATGTCTTGGTCAAGCGGAACATTAGAGCAAATACCAGTAGGAAATTGGGGCACAAAGTGGGGCTGGGATTCTATATTGAAGACCCAGAAACAGAAATATACCACCGTTTACCAGCAATTAGGGCGATATCAGGTGATAGAACTAAATCTAAGATCGTATTAGATTGTAAGAAAGCCTTAACTTAATACTCTCCTAGAGGTAAGGTTTACATCATATGGATAGCAGCCCACTCGAGAGTATTTGGCAACGAAAGGGCGAATGTAATAGCTTTAAAGGGAAGGGAACTCGCAAACGCCAAACCATTCGAAGCAACAAATGCTGAACTAAAATCATGGGTGAGAGAATCCCATAAGGCCTCTTGGAATAATGAAACAGTGGGTAGAACTACGAAGATCCTATGGGGTGACCCTGATGAGAGCAAGACGAAAAATCTCCTCAAAATGAGCAAGTCTGAAGTTAGTACGTATTCTGAGTGGACACACAGGATTACGAGTACATCTATCTATGCAAAATTGGACGTGCAGATTCAGACGAATGTAGAACATGTGGAGAGGACAGTGAAACTCTGGAGCACTTTCTTTGCCAATGCCAGGCATTCGTTGAAGTTAGATCCAAGTATATTGGAAATGATGTTATTCCGGAAAAAACATTCCTGACTAACACTGATTGAAAGATTCTTAGGAATTACGTCCAGGAAACTGAGTTTCTGAACACTGAAAAACAGTGAACACCGTGGCATAGGTGTATTTCTTCGGATTTAATATAGTATACATCCTAATATCAACCTAACCAAACCTATAATTATAGAAAATCCACGATCAATTCCTTTTTTATAGATCGCAAAGATCACTTTTCTAATAATTGCAAAACAGCTCTCTCTTTGTATGATAAATGTAAGATTAAATCTCTATTTCTAGAATGAAAATATCCGCAATCCATTCTTTACAAATAACAAATTAAAGATCAATTTTGATTTAAGAGAAAATCTACGATCAAAAAAAGATATACTAAAAAGATCAATTAATAGAGTATTACTAGAAAATCTGCGATTAAATATGTGTTACGATCGGTTATCAATTGATGGAAATATAGTTTGTGTTATGGAACACTTGAGATTAATTCTGTATTAGGACAAAATTTGCAATCAATTCCTATTAATAGAAAATAAACGTTCGACCAATTCACTATTTAAAGAAAAAAAGTACGATCAAATCTACGATCAATTCTCTTTTTATTGAAAATTTGTGATAAATTAATAAAACACGATATTATTAGAAAATCTACGATCAAATATGTGTTATGATCGGTTTTCAATTAATGGAAATATTTTGTGAACGATTAATTCTCTATTAAGACAAAATAAACGATCACTAATTTTTATAGAAAATTTACAATCAATTCTCTTTTCATAGAAAACAAATGATCAATTCACTTTTTAAAAAAAATATTATAAATTTCGAATACCAACTTGATAATCGTAACATAATTAATAATTCAAAGTTGCAGCTTTTTGAGTTGGTTCTCCTTAGTTTTTTTTTTCAAAACTTATACTCCTCTGATCAGTCATTGATCAGTAGTTTTAAATTATTTTTAATATATTTATTTTCAGACAAAATGTTTTTGTCTTAAAACTTTAAAGCCAATGTAATATATTCCGCATAACTTTAAAAAAAATCCTATTTAAGCTAAAGAGAACTCAACTCTACTCTTGTAAGTAAACGTAAAGATAAATCGTAAAATAATATTAATTCGTGACGATTTTTTTTCTTCGCCCGTTTTTTCTTACTTTATGGAATTGTTCTTGTCTTCTTTATGATTTAAATTGCTAAAGTATTTTACAGATTTTTATTAGCACGGCTTTGTATAGTTTTGCTAAAAAGTTAGCATGAAGTCAATGTGTTGTTGTTGTTATTGGCAGAAATTTAATACAGCAGCTTTTAGTAAACATTTTGCAACGTATTTAACACCAAGCATCATCATTATCATCTTCATACATTTGACTTGGGAGTACCACCTTCTTTTTGTTTCTTAGTTTTTTACATTTACTTTAAAATACGTACCTAATCGTCTTTTGGGGTTTTTGCGTTAAGCCTTAAACTTACTTACATTCGATTTGTGGCATTCATGATTATGTGGCATCAACATTATTGTCGATTTTTTATGTCTTACGATCGTTGTTCGTTTTGTTTTTCATTGACTCTTCTCTCATTTTCATGTTCGTGTTAATGACGATAGTTTGTTAGCTTTGCGCAGAGCGGCTTACATCTGTTAATTTTAGATCGTAAAAGGGAAGGGAGGAAATATTGTATTGTTTGAAGTTAAGGTTTGTAGAAAACTGATCGAGAATTTTTTTATAAATAGTGAGTGGATTAAAAAATTTTTTTTTCTATAAATAGAAAACTGATCGAGAATTTTCTTTAGATAAGAAATTGATCTAGAATTTTCTAAAAATAGAGAATAGAATTTTGATCTAGAGTTTTTAATAAAGAGAAAATTGATCGGAAATATTCTTTAAATAGCAAAGAGATCATAAATGTTCATTAAATGCAAAATTGATATAAATTTTTTTAAAAACAAAATTGATCGATAATTTTTACATACAAAATTAATCAAAAATATATAAATCGACAATTGATCGATTGAGAATTGTGTATAAATATAACCAAAATTATGTTTAAACAGAAATTTGCTCTGTAAATTTCAATATAAAGAAAATTTATCGAGAATTATCTTTAAATAGCAAGTTGATCGTGAATTTTCTTTAAATAACAAAATTGATCAAAAATTTTCGAAAAATTAAAAATGATGGAGAATTTTTTTGAAATAAAAACTAGACTAGAAATTATCTTTTAATCAATAATTGATGGAAAATTTACTTTATATCGAAAATTTATTAAAAACTTTTTACAAAAAGAAAATTAATCGATAATTTTCTTGAAATAGCGATTTGATCGAGTATTTTCTGCAAATCGAAACTTGATTTATAGCTTTAATGGGACTTCTGTTTAAATAGGAAATTTATCACAAATTTTCTTCAAATCGAATCTTGATCGAGAACTTTCATTTAATAGAAAATTAATCGAGAATTTCGTTTAAATGGAAAATTGATCGAGAACTTTCTTAATATCAAATATTGATCGAGAACTTTCTTTAAATATCAAATTGATAAAGAATTTTGTTTGAAGAGGAAATTTATTGAGAATTTTCTTTAAATAACAAATTGATCGAGTATTTTCTTTAAATCGTTACTTGATCGAGAACTTTACTTTAATAGATCATTGATCGATAATTTGTTTACACTAATAATTGATTGATTGTTTAAAAAGAAAGTCGATCGAAAATTTTGTTTATATAGACAATTTATTAAGAATTTTCTTTACATAGAAAATTTATCAAAAAATAAGTTTTAAATAAATAATTTATAAAAACTTTTTTAAACAGAAAATTTACCGGAAATTTTGTTTAAATAGGAAATTGATCATGAGTTTATTTCAAATCGTAACTTGAACGAGAACTTTCTTTTAACAGAAAATTGATCTAGAATTTCTTTTAAATATAAAATTAATGGAGAAATTTGTTCATATCGGAACTTTTTCTTAAAAATAAATATGATCGAGAGTTTATTGATCGAGAATTTATTTTATATATCGAAACTTGATCGGGAACTTTATTTTAATATAAAATTTATCAAAAATTTTGTTTGAATGAACATCGATTGAGAATTTTCTTTAAATAACAAATTGATCGAGTATTTTCTTCAAATCGTAACTTGATCGAGAACTTTCCTTTAATAGATCATTGATCGATAATTTTTTTATACTAATAATTGATCCAGTATTTAATTTAAATAGAAAATCGATCGAGAATTTTCTTTATATAGACAATTTATTATGATTTTTTTTTACATAGAAAATTGATCGAGAATTTTGTTGAAATAAAAAAATTTTCAAACATTTTGTATTATAGAAAATTGATCGTGAATTTTTTTCATATCAAAACTTGATCTAATAAAACTAACCACTTTTTTGAACAGAAAATTTTACAGAAATTTAGTTTAAATAGGAAATTGATCATGAATTTATTTCAAATCGAAACTTGATCAAAAAGTTTCTTTTAATAGAAACTTGATCGAGAATTTCTTTTAAATAGAAAATTGATCGAGTATTTTCTTAAAATAGCGAATTGAACGAGAATTTTGTTCATATCGGAAATTGATCGAGAACTTTTTCTTAAAAAGAAAATTGATCGAGAATTTTCTTTAAATAGCAAATTGATTAAGAGTTTTCTTTAAATACAAATTGATCGAGAACTTTCTTTTAAAATAAAATTAATAAAAAATTTTGTTTAAATAGAAAATTGATTGAGCATTTTCTTTAAATAACAAATTGATCGAGTATTTTCTTCAAATCGTAATTTGATCGAGAATTTTCCTTTAGATAGATCATTGATCGATGAATTGTTTACAATAGTAATTTATCGAGAATTTTGTTTAAATAGAAAATCGAAAGAGAATTTTTGTTTGTATAGACAATTTATTAAAAAAATTCATTACATAGAAAATTAATGAAAAATTTATTTGAAATAAAATTTTCAAAAATTTTACATAAATAGGAAACTGATCGTGAATGATCTTCATATCAAAACTTGATCTAAAACTTTTTTAAACCGAAAATTTAACGAGAATTTTGTTTTTTCTTTAAATAGCAAATTGATTGAGAATTTTCTTTAAATACAAATTGATCGAGAATTTACTTTATATCGAAACTTGATCGAGAACTTTCTTTAAAAATAAAATTTATCAACAATTTTGTTTATATACAAAATTGATCGTGAATTTTCTTCATATCAAAACCTGATATAAAAATTTTTTAAAAAGAAAATTTAACGAAAATTTTGTTAAAATTGGAAATTGAAACATGATCGAAAAGTGTCATTTAATAGAAATTTGATCGAGAATTTTTTCTTAAAAAGAAAATTGATCGAAAATTTTATTTAAATAGCAAATTGATCGAGAATTTACTTTATAATGAAAAATTTATCGAAAATGTTGTTTAAATAGAAAACTGATCTTGAATTTTCTTTAAACGGAAAATTTCACGAGTAGTTTGTATAAACAGGAAATTGATCGAGAATTTTTTTTTTTTTCAAATCGAAACTTGATCGAGAACTTTCATCTAATAGAAAATTGTTCTACAATTTTATTTGAATATAAAATTGATAGAGAATTTTCTTTAAATAGTGAATTGATCAAGAAATTTTTTAAATAGAAAATTTATCATTAATCTTAATTTATCATTTATCGTGAATTTTGTTTAAATAGAAATATGAACAAGAATTTTCTTTTAATATAAAATTGATGAAGAATTTTTTCAAATAGAAAATGTATCCAAATATTCTTTAAAAAGAAAACTGACGAAGAATTTTCTCCAAATAGAAATTGATGGAGAATTTTCTTCAAATAAAAAATTGATTAAGAATTTACTGTAAATAGAAAATTTATTAAACATTTTTTATAAACATTTTTTAAATTTTGTTATAATAGAAAATTTATCAAAATATTTTTATAGAAAATTGATCGAGAACTTTCTCCAAATTAAAAAGGGAAAAAATATTTTATATTAACAGGATATTGATCAATAGTTTTCTTTAAAGATAATTTTAAACGAAACATTTACTAAAATACAAAATTTATTGATTTTGAAAATATCTTTTAAAGATAAACTTTTCTAATATTTTTTCTTACAAATAAACTTAGAAATTTCTTTAATAATTTCTTGCTACCTTTAATCTGTGTTCAGCTGCTTTCAAATTTACCGTTACAAATTTCATTTTTAACCGTTCAAACTTTAAACAAAATCAATAACTTTTTATAATTAATTACTTACACTGCATGTTAAAATTCAATAAAACTTTAACAATTCTATTAAATAAATCATAAAGAAACGAAAAGAAAAAAACAAGCACGAGCATGTTTATACATGCACAAAATGCAAAAAGTACGCGAGTGAGGCAATAGTTTGTAAATCAATTTTCACTCCCACCATGAACAAAATAAAAAAAACAACATAAACTTAAATATTCCTAAGGAACACCATCAAAATAAACCACAAGCAGACAGTCACTCAGCCAGACAGCCAGCATCTTCCTTATGAAAAAAATACAATGTTGTTTGTATAAGGTAGGTATCCCCTTCCAACACAGGTAACGGATAATAGAGTAAAATGTGCAATGCAGTTGAAGTCTATTGTCTTTCAACGAGACTAGTTTAAGGTATTTTTCTTTTAGTTTTCTTTTTAGACGCATTGAAAAACTGCAGCTGCTATTCATTCAAGAAAAATGAAAATCACAGAAAAAAAATGGCGAACAAAATGGAAAAGTTACTCGTCAAACAATGGCTGAAGTTGAAGAGGAAAAATATACAATGTTATTCTTGGCTCTTTTATTAGCCCCACGGTGTTTTAGGAAAATATTCATATTCGTCCATAACAAAAACGTTTGCCGAAAAGGAATCAGCTATCTCTAAGTGTAATTTAAAAGTATAAGAGGTTTATTATACCAAAAAAAAAATTAAAAAATAAACAACCAAAAAATGATTTCTGTGCTATTTTTCAAGAGTCTTTGTGTTTTCTAGTCATTCGTCACATCAGTGATCGGCATAATGAGAACATAAATCTCATATTTACCCAAAAAAAATGAGGTTCCTTTTCATAACTTTTCTTTTAACACTCACGCTCACTCAATCACACAAATGATTCCTTCAGTCCCTGCTTTCTTCAATAGCCGATCTCGTCTCTAGTCTCTTTTTATGTCTAACCGCATTTACCTCGTAATATTTGATGTTACTATTGCTACAAAGTATTTTAAAGTGTTATAGAAATTCTGACAGATTTTGGCACTTCAGCGTTACGACAAACTAAGGCAGTCAGCGAACGTGAAAAACCCAGCATGCGGAAGAATTTTAACTACACATTTTATGTTTGATTGTAATATTGAGGTTTTTTTTTTATAAATATTATAAACAAGATTTATTTGGCTTAAAATGGTACAAGTAAAGTGATATGATTCAATTTAAAGGCACGAGCAAAGAGCAATCAAATCCCAATGCACTATGGGAAAACAATAATAAAAACATCTAAGCTAAATTGGATTTAAGGTTGAAAGAAATATTTTAAGATCAAAATACCGGAATAAGTTGAAGTTGTTGAAGTTGAACGCCAACTGATTTGAGGTTTTTTACGATAAGCTTAAACTTTAGGTCTTAGATTAAACTGTTTTCGATCGTACATCAGATCGATATAGTATATGCGATCAGAAAAAAAAACAATATTTGAAAGGAATTATCGTAAAATCTTCAGAAACTCTGTTTACTTGACGTATTAACTTAGAATCAGTGTCGCCGAGGAATGTAATATCTATAACAAAATAACCTTCACGACATTTAGACCCAATTAGGACGTAAGCCTGGCAATGGCGGAGAAATATTGCACAGCTTCACTGACTTCTTTGCATACTCTGCATTCATCTGAATTCGTATATTTTTGTTGATGAAATTCTATCTGAAACCAATGTTCTCAAAGTCGAAGTTCTCGAAAATTTCTGACTCCGGGTATTTCTGCATTTCATTTATAATCGTCCAATATATCCAATATACATTGATGACGTGACCAGCAAGCGGCTTCGGTTACTCCGCTTAAAAATAATGCTTTTCTATTTGGGGGAATCACCAGCATTGTTTCTAAAGCTTTGATTTATGTACTGCCCATGATCGCACTTGCAATCAATGAACGCAGAATTCCATGCATGTCTTTAGCAGTTCTCTACACTATAGAAGCGTATACATAGAGGGACCTCATTTCGAGCCTATGATTTTTCCACTTAGCGGCCAGTATTTTGTTTTATTTGAGCTGAAATTCATTCCTCGGGGTTCAGCCCAGCCAGTATTTAAGAACTATATTACACAGAGGGAAAAAGAAATATACACGCCTGCTACCAAATTGACACCAAAGAGTTTATTATTCTTCAATAACATCCGTTGTAAAAGTATATACATACATACGTACGACAACACAATGTATGGCCGACCGTATGAAACCCTACACCAGTATGTTAACTCCGAAATTTTTTCCCTCTGTGTATGATCTTAAGATATTTACAATAATAGTTAAGTCTATAGACCCAACTGACAGTACTGTAGAGAATGCATTGCATAGAACAGGTAAAGCGTTAGTATGTATCAGACCATTGTTGAGAATACGAACTAGACTTTCCGAGACTAGATTATAGACCAGATTAAAGACGTAATAATGTACAATCGGGCATAGCCGACCGTATGAAACCCTACACCAGTATGTTAACTCCGAAATTTTTTAACAATTTATTGACAAAAAAGAGATTTTCTAAAAGAGGAGTTATAGGGAGCCAGGGTAAATATGGGCATATCCTAATGCATTTTACATTATGGTGATTTATGAAGAATTTTATTGAGATACTAGTGTTTATAAGAGAATTTTGACCTTCAAGTGATTATCCGAAGGGGATTTTATATGAGGGGGCAATTAGACGTTTTTTGTAGAGATACTAGAACATTTAACATAATTATGAGCTCAATAGCCCTATTCGGGGGGTACGGTTATATCGGTATAAAAAAGATTATGTGCCAAATTTCATCAAATTATCTTGAAAATTGCGACCTGTAGCGTGCGCACAAGGTTTACATGGACACACAGACGGACGTACAGACAGACGTACAGAAAGACGGACGGACGGACAGACAGACGGACATATCTCAATCGATTCAGAAAGTGATTCTGAGCCGATTGGTATGCTTTAAGGTGGGTGTATGACCAATCTTTTTATGTGTTACAAACATTAGCACAAACGCATAATACCCTCCCCACTATAAAATTAGGAAAATGCCTTAAAAGATCTCTAAGGATTTGAGCAATATATCGGGAATATTGAATGACTTCTGATAGAAAACATTTCAGATAGAATTATTGATAATTTCGATTTGGGGTCTTTTGAAAATCGTTTTGAACTAACATACGTTTAGGCAGATGATGAGCATCGCTAAACCGACTTCGCTATCTTTAAGAATTCAGAATATAGATTCAAGCACCTATATGGTGGAAATTATAAACGGATTGGAAAACTAATACTTCGTTACTGACTTAAAGAGTGACTGATTCACCATTGCACAGTCTAAACGGTTAAAGCTAAAAATGGAAAGGAGATCGGTCTCACACAAATAGATCCACTAAGATGGGATTTTCGAATGTTAAGGGGGTATTAAAAGGGTAAAAACGGGTACTTTTTCGTTTTTTAAAAGGTACTTTTTAAATTTTCTATAATAATGAACCGAGAAACATGAAATTAAGCATGTAGAGTCAGGAGTAAATAAGTACTTTTTGGTACTTTTTCGTTTTCTTAAATGGTACTTTTTGACTTTTTATTATAAGGAACTTAGAAACATGAATTTAAGTGTACAGACTAGGGTTCTATAAATCGACTTTCGAATAATCGAACAATCGACTTTTTGTCAAAAAAAGTCAAAAGTCGAAGTCGACTATTTTGTTCCAAGAAAGTCGATAACTCGGCTATCGTCTATGAAAGTCGAAAAGTCGACTTTGTAAATAAAAGTCGAAAAAGGTCGAAAAGTCGTTAAAAATCAAAAAGTTGAAGAACGTCGGAAAGTCGAAAAAAATCGGACAAAAGTCGAAAACTCGAAAATAGTAGAAAAAAGTCAAAAATAGTCGAAAATTTTAAAAAAGTGTACAAGTGTACAGGCTAGGGTTCTATAAATCGACTTTCGAAAAATCGAACAATCGACTTTTTGTCAAAAAAAGTCGAAGTCGACTATTTTGTTCCAAGAAAGTCGAAAAGTCGACTTTGTAAATAAAAGTCAAAAAGTCGAAAAAAGTCGGAAAGTCGAAAAAAATCGGACAAAAGTCGAAAACTCGAAAATAGTAGAAAAAGTCAAAAATAGTCGAAAATGTTAAAAAAAATGGAAAAAAAGTCAAAAACTCTAAAATGTCGGAAAAACTCGAAAAAAGTCAAAAAATAGTCGAAAAAAGTCAAAAGAAGTCGAAAATAGTCAAAAAGTCAAAAAAAAATTGAAAAGTCGGAAAAAGTCGACTATTTATAAAACACTAAAAGTCGAAAAGTCTGAAAGCCGACTCTTAATTAAATAAAAAAAGTCTAAAAGTCGAAAAATCTACTTCTCATAATATGCAAAAAGGCGAAAAGTCGAAAAATCGACTTTTAACTAAATACAAAATATCGAAAAGACGACTTTTCGTTTCAACTATAGAACTCTAGTACAGACCCGGAGCAATTGAAAACCTATAAAAGGGGATTTTTGTTACTTTTTCGTTGAACAGGTACTTTTGAAATTTTTTTTGTACTTTTTAGTTTTCTATTATAATGAACCAATAAACATAAAACTAAATATATAAAAGTGTTGAAAGAAAGGGAATAATCACTTACTATATATCATATAGTTGATGTCCACGATACTGAAAATAAAAAGAAAAAATATAAACTTTAATAAAAAAAATTTAAAAAATCGCAATATCTAGTTCTAACACATTATACAGACACACATATGAAAGGAAAAATTTATTTTTTCTAAAAAAATATCTTAATATTCTCTTTAGAAAGAATTTAAATTATCTCTAATAAATCGTCAATTAATCTTCTTTCAAGCAGCCCGCTTTATTTTTCATTATGACACATTAACGTTTTTTAAAACCCTGTCATTTATTTTCGCAGCTCATGTTTTTCCCACCATTATTTTTTATGTTTTCTTTGAAATATGTTTTATTTTGGCGTTTTATAACTTTATTAAACAGATAAATATTTTCATAAATACTATATGAAACAAAAAAACAACAACAAAATGAAAGTAAAGCATCATCAAAGCAAAAAATACTTTTTAAGGAAATTCCTGTTAAATATAGTACTAAAAATTTATGATTCTGAAAAGAATTACCCCCGAAAAAGGCATATAAAACATAAACGCTCATTACAACTAATAATATGATATTTGGCATAAAATGTTTTGCTTACATTAAGCATTTTGTTGTGTTGAACAAAAATACTTAAGAATTTCCAAACTTAAAATACTGTGAACATTAGCAGCCACAAAAAGGGAAACAGCAAAATACAATAACAAATAATAATCAAACTCAAACTGCCTATAAAATCATCATCATTTTCATGCTCATCAACTTTATTTCGAAGACAAAAAAAAAAAAGAAAACATAATGTAATGTATTTCCTTTTTAAAAACTCATTTTTATATTTTACCAACTACGGCTGTTTATTAAAGCTTAAAAGAAAGGCAATAATGCACACTTAAAAATCCATAAGATACTCATGCAATAACATCATTATGATCCTCTGATGAACAACAATAATAATAATGTAGCCAAACTAATATTATTTTCATCCAAATAATAAACTTGTACTCGTAAGTGTGTTTTAAACTTTGCAGTCAGAGCAGCCGACTACTAACGCACACATTATTTATTTGAGCATGAGGTCCTAAACCCTGAGACAGTCTAATATCGAGACAGCCATGCAGGCAACAATGAAACCAAGTATGTATAGTAAATATGTGGGTAAGAGATGCCAAAAAATAATGCATGATAGCAGTTGGGGAAAGGAATGTATTCATTGAACTCACAATAATTATGAAGGATATTTTAAATTTGCCGAAAGTCGAGACAATAGACCAGACAACAGTCAAAACTATAGTCTACATTATAGAACAGTCTATATTTAGGACTATTGACCAGATTTATGTCGGGATTATAGTCAAGAATATAAACTATATTTGAGACTATAAACCACACTATAGCCCAGACTTTATACAAAGTTGTACTCGACACTAGAGTCTATGTATAGATTAGACTATAGGTTATAATGAAGACCTAGCTATAGTCGACAGACAACTAAAGGTGTCAAATCTATAGATCGGAATATACAACAGACTAAAGACAACTCTATAGTCGAAACAATACTCTAGGCTGAAGAAAAGGATATAATCAAGACTATAAAATAACCAAGAGACTTGATTATAAAGCAGACTATAGGTCAGGCCATAGCCATGTCAACAGATCATACTATATAGTCGAGACTACAAAGCAGACTATAGTCGAAACTATAGACTATAATCTCGCCTATAGACCAGACTATAGCCTCTACGATAGGCCAGACTATAGTATCAACTACAAAACAGAATATAGTCTCGAATATAGAGCAAGCTATAGTCTCGACTATAGATGAGACTATAGTCTCGATTATAGAGGAAACTTTAGTCTCGACTAGAGCACTATAGTCTCGACTATAGGACACACTATAGTCTCGACTATAGAGCACACTATAGCCTCGACTATAGAGCACACTATAGTCTCGACTACAGAGCACACTATAGTCTCGAATTTAGAGCAGACCATAGTCTCGATTATAAGCCAGACTATAGTCTCGACTATAAACTAGACTATAGTCTCGACTATAAACCAGCATATAGTCTAGACTATAAACCAGAATGTAGTCTCGACTATAGACCAGTCTATAGTCTTGACTACAGATCAAAGTATAATCACTACAATAAGACACACTATGGTCTCGTTTAGAGATCACACTATAGTCTCGACTATCGACCAGATTAGTCTTGAGTTTTTTTCAGACTATAGTCTCGACTATAGAGCAGACTATAGTCTCGAATATCGAGCAGACTATAGTCTCGATTATAGAGCAGACTATAGACAGGTCTACAGACCAGACTATAGTCTCGACTATAGAGCTGACTATAGTCTCGGCTATAGACCAGACTATAATCTCGGCTATAGACCTGTCTACAGTCTCGGCTATAGACCAGACTATAGTCTCGGCTATAGACCAGACTATATTCTCGGCTATAGTCTTGACTACAGATCAAAGTATAGTCTCTACAATAGAACAGAGATCTCGTCTAGAGATCCCACTATAGTCTGGATTATCGACCAGATTGTAGTCTCGGCTATAGATCAGCTTTAACCTCTGCTAAAGACCAGACTATAGTCTCTACTATATACCAGATTATACTATAGTCGAAACAACAGATCTGACTATAGTCAACACTGCAAACAAGGCAACAAAGAGACTTGACTATAGGTAGACTATAGATCAGAACATAGCCAAGTCAACAGTCATACCATAGTCGAGGCAAGAGATAAGACTATAGTTGAGACTATAAAGCAGACTAGACTATAGTTGAAACTATAGACTACACTGTAGGCAAAACTGTGGACCAGACTATATACTAAACTATAGTCGAGGCTATAGACCAAACTATAGACGATACTATAGACCAAACTATAGTCGAGACTGTAGACCAAACTATAGTCGACTGTAGTCCAGACTAAAGTAGGGACGATAAAAAAGTTCGGGCTCAAGGATCGATGTACCCCTAAAAAATATTTCCATTTCATATTAATACAATCAACACTAATTTAGTTTTTTAGATCTATTTAAGAGACTTTAATTTTAAAATTAGACATTGATATCTTAACGATTTAACTCCCCTCAAACTCTGTCTAGTTAAGATACGTATAAATTTCTTCTCCCTTTCTCTCTATTTTACTTAATAAACCGCAAAACTGGTTAGAAACATATTACCAAACATTTAGTTTAATGTTTAAAATAAAATACTTTACTACGACGATGTTGGCACAAGACAAACAAAAACGAACAAAATTTTAAAAGATTTAAACTTAATAAACGCCCACATAAGTAACGAGTCTTAACGACACAAATTGTTTCTTGTCTTTATTTAATATGTTGAAGATTATTATGGCTCTACTATACTAGAGGAGAAACAGAATTAACCAAACCAAATTTCAAACATTATATATTATGATGGGAATAGAGTGTGACAAGTCATACGAATTATGTTTGTTGGTAATGCAAACATTTAGCTTTTTACTAGCAAACATACAAATATAGTTTTCTAAGTATGAATATAAATATTAATATTAGAATATAATGGGTTTTTAACACATGAAGAAGGTCGGAGGAGTAGGTGGATGTTGGGAACTATTTAAAACTTGATGGTAAAACAGTCATGGGATTGAGGGTAAAAGAGGCGATGATTTTGACAAATATCTGCATATACCATGAGAAAATAACGGGTATTTGTTACAGATATAAAAGTGATAAAAGGGGGAGAATAACTTTTCAGTTCAGACTAGATTAGCATTTATGTCCATGTTAAATCTGACTATAAAATTTGATCTCACAATTAGGGTTAACAGCGTTTTGAAAATGACAACAAAAATCTGTTACGCATTTAACTAATTTATTATTTTTGTAAAACTAAACCTTTAGATGACCAGACCTTCAAAAAGAATTATCTAAAAATTCCAACAAAATTATATGCCTTCTACTACATAAATACGAAAATTGAAATTTGATATTTTCCAAAACAAAACATGTACTGCGTGTCCCACATAATTTTACCTGTGTAGAGAAAAAGTCCATACAGAAAATGGTATGAAAAAAACTTTGAAAAAAATCTCTGACAGCTAAAAGAAACCTGCTGTCTACTAATTATGCTACAAAAAGTTTTCAGAAAAAAACTTTTGCAAATTAAATACAACAAGTGTCATTACTTTACACCCTACTCCATTAAACAAAAGGAGACTAGAAACTACACTATAGTCTAGACTATCGATCAGATTATAATCTAGACTCTAGATCAAACTAAAGTCTCTACTATAGATCGAACCATAGTATTGACTATAGATCATACTATAGACTCGACTATAGGCCAGCATTCTATATAGTCTATACTCTATACTTGGTCTATAGTCTCGACTATAGACCAAGCTATAGTCTCGACTATAGACCAAACTATTGGCTCGACTATAGACCAAACTAAAGTCCCGACTATAGACCAAACTATTGGCTCGACTATAGACCAAACTATTGTCTAGACTATAGACCAAACTGCAGTCTCTACTATAGACCAAATTATATTCTCGAATATAGACCAACCTATAGCCTCGACTATAGACCAAACTTTAGACCAAACTATTGTATCGACTATAGACAAGTCTATAGTCTCGATTATAGACAAGACTATTATTTTGATTATAGACAATACTATAGTTTCGACTACAGATCAGACTATAGTCTCGACTATAGACCAGACTATAGTCTCGACTATAGACCAGACTATAGTCTCGACTATAGACCAGACTATAGTCTCGACTATAGACCAGACTATAGTCTCGACTATAGACCAGACTATAGTCTCGACTATAGACCAGACTATAGTCTCGACTATAGACCAGACTATAGTCTCGACTATAGACCAGACTATAGTCTCGACTATAGACCAGACTATAGTCTCGACTATAGACCAGACTATAGTCTCCACTATATATGAGACTATAGATGAGACTTCTATAGTCGAGACTATAGTCTCCATCTATAGTGGAGACTCATCTATAGTGGAGACTATAGTCTCGACTATAGATGAGACTGTAATCTCGACTATAGATGAGACTATAGACCAGACTATAGTCTCGACTATAGACCAGACTATAGTCTCGACTATAGACCAGACTATAGTCTCGACTATAGACCAGACTATAGTCTCGACTATAGACCAGACTATAGTCTCGACTGTAGACCTGACTATAGACCAGGCTATAGTCTCGACTATAGACCATACTATAGTCTCGACTGTAGACCAGACTATAGTCTCGACTATAGAACAGACTATAGTCTCGACTATAGACCAGACTATAGTTTCGACTACAGACCAGACTATAGTCTCGACTATAAACCAGACTATAGTCTCGACTATAGACCAGACTATAGTCTCGACTATAGACCAGACTATAGTCTCGACTATAGACCAGACTATAGACCAGACTATAGTCTCGACTATAGACCAGACTATAGTCTCGACTATAGACCAGACTATAGTATCGACTATAGACCAGACTATAGTCTCGACTGTAGACCAGACTATAGACCAGACTATAGTCTCGACTATAGACCAGACTATAGTCTCGACTATAGACCAGACTATAGTCTCGACTATAGACCAGACTATAGTCTCGACTATAGACCAGACTATAGTCTCGACTATAGACCAGACTATAGTCTCGACTATAGACCAGACTATAGTCTCGACTATAGACCAGACTATAGTCTCGACTATAGACCAGACTATAGTCTCGACTATAGACCAGACTATAGTCTCGACTATAGACCAGACCATCGTCTTGACTATAGACCAGACTTGACTATATACCAGACTATAGTCTCTAATACAGACCAGACTATGGTCTCGACTATAGATCAGAAGATAATCTCTACTATAGGTCAAAACATAAGCTTCATTATGGATCTGACTATAGATCAGACTATAGAACAGACTATAGTATAGACTATGCACCACACTATAGTCTCGAATGTAGATCAGACTTTAGTCTCGATAGTGGATTAGATTATGATCTCGATAGCGGATCAGACTATATTCTATACTATTTATCAGACTGTAGTCTAGACAGTGGATTAAACGAGTCTCGAATGGAGATTAGACTTTAGTCTTGATATTGGATCGGACTATAATTTTGAAAATAGATCAAACTATATTCTAGAATATTTATCAGAAATACTATTGGCTCGACTTTAGTATGGACTATGCATCAGATTATAGGCTCTGATTCGACTATAATCCAGACCATATTCTCGCCTATAGATCAGACTTAATCATCGACTATAGACCAGTCTATAATTTTAACTATAGATCAGACTACAATCTTGAATATTAAACTGAAATTTTCTGATGTAGGACATCATATGGTCGGTCATGCTCCATTTATTTTTTTGTAAGTTTCTCAAACGTAAACGAAGTAAAAAAGTTTCTCAAAAAAGAAATGATAAAAAAAATATATATTTTAAACTTAAACATCTGCCCTGTTAAAACACCTTAAATTTATGGACGATTCTGTTGATGTTGCAGCAACAACAAAACCGATTCCTTTTTGCCTTTCTGCTTGCTATCATTCCGGCATATTTTTTATTGTACTCCATTTTTATGCGTTTATATTTGCCTTAAATTCACAACAAATTGATTTAAATGGTTGGTATTGTGTGGGTCAAGTTTTCGTTTTAAGAATTGGTGTGAGTATTTGTGCTTTGTTGCATGTGTTGCATGTACATATGTGGCATTTTGTGTAGCATTTAATTTGTGTGGGGTCTGTGTATAGTATTCAGGCATAATACTTTTTTTGTTTGTTGTTTTTATTTTTGTTATTCCTTTTTTAAGCCAATTTTTGTATTGTGTGCTCTTCAGGATGTTAATTGATTTAAATGTTTTTTAAGGATAAAATTGCTTTGTTGAATAAAGGAATGCTATGGATAAACTTGAAATGTTATTTGAAGTCTAAAATGTGTAAAAAAAATTAAATTTGAGTTAAATTTCAAACAGTTGTTTAAATATGCAAGTTGTTGTTGAGTTCTGTTTCGAATAGAGTGAATGGACTTAGTTAGATACTAACCGTAAAAGACCAATCGAGTGGGTTAGTTGTATATTATTTCTTAGCTGCAATATAATATTGATTTTAACATAGAAACCTGCTACACAGTAATGTTGATGTTGCAAGTTACGTATTTTTTTTGTTTGTTGTTAAAAGTAAATTAATTTTAATTATAGTGTCAAAATGAATTAAAATGTTAAACAAAAAAAATGTTTCAAACATTTTTATTTTTAAATCCAAACTTCAAAAAATTATATCTGAGTGTGGTAAAATAACACATACAAATACCACAAATGAAAAAAAACACAGCTCTTATTAACAACTGATTTACTGACCACCGACCAAACTACATTTATTCATTCATTCATGCATACAAGGTATTTGTATCAATATAATAAATTATTTTATATATTTTCATTTATTATATCACATATTTATTTATTTATTTAAAAAGTGATTTTCCGTGTTGATTTGGCCTTAAGCCATTGTTTTTTATTTAAGTTATCAATTTGCATGAATCCTTTTATTTCAGTTTTTTCTCTCTGTTGCAAATAGTTTTATTACCGTATCATCATCGTCATTATGTTCAGCATCCTCTGCTGGAGCAGAGCAATGTTACAATTTATTTATTTATGGTTGGTTTTATTATTAATATGGACTTTTGATTTTATTCATGATTATATTAATTTTGACTTTTCATTTTATTTTTCGTTTTATTTTATTATTTTATTTGTGCTGACTTGGCATTATTTGTGCTCTGTAACCACAAAATTGTTATTAATTCTGTGGCTTGGGCTTGTAAATCAATATTTTCTGTTTAAAATCTGTTAATTAAATTGTGTGAAAAACAACTGAAACCGGTATCCATGGAATGCAGATAGTAAAACAAAAGAAATAACAGAATATTTGCAACAAATTGTGCCAATTTTGTTATACAGAAAGAACTGAACTAAAACTGAGCTAGAATTGAATGAGAACTGAACTAGAATTGAATGAGAACTGAACTAGAACTGAACTAGAACTGAACTAGAACTGAACTAGAACTGAACTGAACTAGAACTGAACTAGAACTGAACTAGAACTGAACTAGAACTGAACTAGAACTGAACTAGAACTGAACTAGAACTGAACTAGAACTGAATTAGAACTGAACTAGAACTGAACTAGAACTGAACTAGAACTGAACTAGAACTGAACTAGAACTGAACTAGAACTGAACTAGAACTGAACTAGAACTGAACTAGAACTGAACTAGAACTGAACTAGAACTGAACTAGAACTAAACTAGAACAGAACTAGAACTGTACTAGAACTGAACTAGAACTGAACTAGAACTGTACTAGAACTGAACTAGAACTGACTAGAACTGAACTAGAACTGAACTAGAACTGAACTAGAACTGAACTAGAACTGAACTAGAACTGAACTAGAACTGAACTAGAACTGAACTAGAACTGAACTAGAACTGAACTAGAACTGAACTAGAACTGAACTAGAACTGAACTAGAACTGAACTAGAACTGAACTAGAACTGAACTAGAACTGAACTAGAACTGAACTAGAACTGAACTAGAACTGAACTAGAACTGAACTAACTGAACTAGAACTGAACTAGAACTGAACTAGAACTGACTAGAACTGAACTAGAACTGAACTAGAATGAACTAGAACTGAACTAGAACTGAACTAGAACTGAACTAGAACTGAACTAGAACTGAACTAGAACTGAACTAGAACTGAACTAGAACTGAACTAGAACTGAACTAGAACTGAACTAGAACTGAACTAGAACTGAACTAGAACTGAACTAGAACTGAACTAGAACGACTAGAACTGAACTAGAACTGAACTAGAACTGAACTAGAACTGAACTAGAACTGAACTAGAACTGAACTAGAACTGAACTAGAACTGAACTAGAACTGAACTAGAACTGAACTAGAACTGAACTAGAACTGAACTACTGAACTAGAACTGAACTAGAACTGAACTAGAACTGAACTAGAACTGAACTAGAACTGAACTAGAACTGAACTAGGAACTTGAACTAGAACTGAACTAGAACTGAACTGAACTGAACTGAACTAAACTGAACTAGAACTGAACTAGAACTGAACTAGAACTGAACTAGAACTGAACTAGAACTGAACTAGAACTGAACTAGAACTGAACTAGAACTGAACTAGAACTGAACTAGAACTGAACTAGAACTGAACTAGAACTGAACTAGAACTGAACTAGAACTGAACTAGAACTGAACTAGAACTGAACTAGAACTGAACTAGAACTGAACTAGAACTGAACTAGAACTGAACTAGAACTGAACTAGAAGAAACTAGAACTGAACTAGAACTGAACTGAACTAGAACTGAACTAGAACTGAACTAGAACTGAACTAGAACTGAACTAGAACTGAACTAGAACTGAACTAGAACTGAACTAGAACTGAACTAGAACTGAACTAGAACTGAACTAGAACTGAACTAGAACTGAACTAGAACTGAACTAGAACTGAACTAGAACTGAACTAGAACTGAACTAGAATTGAACTAGAACTGAACTAGAACTGAACTGGAACTGAACTAAAACTGAACTAAAACTGAACTAGAACTGAACTAAAACTGAACTAAAACTGAACTAAAACTGAACTAAAACTGAACTAAAACTGAACTAAAACTGAACTAAAACTGAACTAGAACTGAAATACAACTGAACTGACCTTACTTCCCTTAACGCTCCTTTCTATTTCAAAACTCTCATAAATTTGTAATTTAATTAAATTTGACTAAATTTAAATAAATTACAACAATTTTCTCTTATTATTGTTTGCTGTTTTTAGCCTTTTTGTTAAATTGAAAAAAGCTACAACATAATTAAGGTTAATTTTCCCATATTTTAAACAAACAATTCGAAATTTTTTTACTTCTTGTTCGGAAAACATTTTCATAATTGAATTCGAGTTTTTTGTTGTTTTTGTTGTTCACAATTTATTTGTTGTGGTGCAATTGCTTGAGGGAAATAAGATCCATTTAAAAAGATACCTTGGAATACCACTATTCATATTTATATATGAGGAGTTGAAAAAAGTAGCAAATACAAAAAAATGATAATAAAACTAAAATATACAACATTCGCGTGCACTCATTAAGTAAGTAGTCGGTCAGCGTCAGTGGCAATTGTTAGTTGTGGTCGTAGTCAGTCATCATCATCACCATCAAAAGCACCAATAACAACAACAATAACGACGTCATCATTATCATCATCTTTTCTTATTCATCATTATTAAAATCAGCACAAAAAAGTCTTGCTTCCATTATTAAAACCGCAAATTATTTAATTTCTTCGTTTTTAATGGACTTGCAATGTGATAAGTGGGTAATATAGGTATGACATGCTATTTGGAACATGCAAAAACTAGATTATAAAATTCCAACTGCATTACAGAATTTAATATATATTCTTGATTTTTGATTTTCAATAAATATTATTGGATAATACCAATATTCGCAAACTATAACTTAGGACTAAATTTATTTTGTTATTTACTCCCAATCATTTCGCTAACTTTAATACCCTGACCCTTTATATGCTGCAGGGTATAACAGATTCGGCTTAGCTCCTTTAAATTTCCTCTTCTTATTTTTTTTGCTAACTAAATTTTCTTTAGATTTGTTTGCGTTTCATTTTAGTTTTATTCATTCTTTCTTCATTTAATACATTCATTATGACAAGTAAACATATTACTTGGTGTCTGGAGATATAATAATAATGATACCATCTCACTGCCAACAAATACAACAACAATATCAGCAAAACTATGACTCCAACTTCAATAATTTGAAAGAAGAATTTTTAAGTGAAGAGTGTAAGCGAAGTGAATAGGACCAACTTACTAACTACAAATAAACTACAGTTCTAGTTCAGTTCCAGTTCAATTCTAGTTCAGTTCTAGTTCAGTTCTAGTTCAGTTCTAGTTCAGTTCTAGTTCAGTTCTAGTTCAGTTCTAGTTCAGTTCTAGTTCAGTTCTAGTTCAGTTCTAGTTCAGTTCTAGTTCAGTTCTAGTTCAGTTCTAGTTCAGTTCTAGTTCAGTTCTAGGTTAGTTCTAGTTCAGTTCTAGTTCAGTTCTAGTTCAGTTCTAGTTCTAGTTCAGTTCTAGTTCAGTTCTAGTTCAGTTCTAGTTCAGTTCTAGTTCAGTTCTAGTTCAGTTCTAGTTCAGTTCTAGTTCAGTTCTAGTTCAGTTCTAGTTCAGTTCTAGTTCAGTTCTAGTTCAGTTCTAGTTCAGTTCTAGTTCAGTTCTAGTTCAGTTCTAGTTCAGTTCTAGTTCAGTTCTAGTTCAGTTCTAGTTCAGTTCTAGTTCAGTTCTAGTTCAGTTCTAGTTCAGTTCTAGTTCAGTTCTAGTTCAGTTCTAGTTCAGTTCTAGTTCAGTTCTAGTTCAGTTCTAGTTCAGTTCTAGTTCAGTTCTAGTTCAGTTCTAGTTCAGTTCTAGTTCAGTTCTAGTTCAGTTCTAGTTCAGTTCTAGTTCAGTTCTAGTTCAGTTCTAGTTCAGTTCTAGTTCAGTTCTAGTTCAGTTCTAGTTCAGTTCTAGTTCAGTTCTAGTTCAGTTCTAGTTCAGTTCTAGTTCAGTTCTAGTTCAGTTCTAGTTCAGTTCTAGTTCAGTTCTAGTTCAGTTCTAGTTCAGTTCTAGTTCAGTTCTAGTTCAGTTCAGTTCTAGTTCAGTTCTAGTTCACAGTTCTAGTCAGTTCTAGTTCAGTTTCTAGTTCAGTTCTAGTTCAGTTTCTAGTTCAGTTCTAGTTCAGTTCTAGTTCAGTTCTAGTTCAGTTCTAGTTCAGTTCTAGTTCAGTCTAGTTCAGTTCTAGTTCAGTTCTAGTTTCAGTTCTAGTTCAGTTCTAGTTCAGTTCTAGTCAGTCTAGTTCAGTTCTAGTTGTAGATCTAGTTCTGGTTCCGTTCTATTTCTCTTTTTTGTGTGTGGCACATAGAAAAATCTCTTGAACAGTTTTTGTGTGTGGAAATTGCATTTGCAAAATCTTGCCTATTCATTTCTCCCGCACTCCTTAAAGTATTTTGTATTGTAATATGTAGTAGTTGTAGTGTTTTATATAGAAGGGCATACAGCTGTCAGTATGATTTCATATTTATCTTTACGTCTGTCTCAATCTCTGTCTATCCGTCCGTCCGTCCATCCATATAACCAACCGAAGTATATCTTACGTTTTGTCCTGGTTTGTTTTCTTACAATTCCCCTAGTATTCTTCTTTTACATTTTTTTGTGGTCTAGCCTGTCTGTCTTTTTATTTACACAATATACAAAATGTTGATAATGATAACTAGAATAACTACAGCAACAACTAAAAAAATGCATTTTAGTTGAATATATATATTTTTTCTGAATAAAATTGTAATAAACTAAACAAACCGACAGTTTTTGAGGCAGACAACAGTGAATGACATGTACAATTGTTGTTGCAACAGCAATGTTGCAATGTTATTTTTTTTTTTTTTAACTAAACAATGATCAAGTTAACATGACATTTACTTCTCTTTCTACTTCTATTTTAGCTGATGCGCACGCGTGCATGTTTATTACAACTGACAGTTCTCTGGGTAAGAGTGTAAAAATTGCCTGTGTTAACAACAATAACAACAACAAACAGGCCCAGTAAAGAGGGTTGTATGATTGAATTGAATTTAAACTTTAAAGTTTACATGGAATTTTATATTTAATTTGAATACACTCAAGGTCATAAATAATTGGAGGTTGTTTAAAAAGGAATTTGAATTGTTTGACATTCAAAAGAAAAGTTGTTTCTTGTTGTTAGTGGATTTTATATGATGATGTTTATTCACAGTAGACCATTAATTTAATAAGGGATATTTTTAAATTATTTGTTTTTTAATTTGAATTTTTACTTTAATCTTTTATATTATTTTTTATTTAAAATTTCCCAGCAATTATCTCTTTTTAAAGGGATTCATTGGTTTTTAAAGCAATTTTATATTTTAAAACAATATTTTTATTTAAAAATCTTTTTATGTGTGTGTGTGTTTTTTTGCTGTCGCTGCTGGTCATTCCTTTAATATTCTGTTTGTGTGAACATTCAACTTTTGTTGCTGTTATTTATTTGTGCTCGTTTATATTTCTTGTACACACAGAGCTGATCCTTTTGTAATCCGTTTAAAATATTTACTTATTTTTCTCTTGCTTTTCCTCTCTTGCTCCCTACTTGTTTGCTGCATTGCCCAGGATTTTTATTTATTGTGTAAAGTTTAAATGCATGAATATTAGGAGGGAATCCGATTTTGTGAGGACTAGAATATGTGGATGATATTTAAAATTGTCCAATGGTCCTTCGGAACAAATATGAGAAGAGTACCACCACCTTTCCATATTCTATCTAACAGCAATCGCATTCGGATGCTTATTTTATAATAGAAGTATTTTTAACAACAGTCTCGATTACTTCTTTTATGGTCCTTCCTATTGAACTATCTGTGAATGTGTTTACTTTTTTTCTATATTTGTTGAACGTATTTGCCATTTAACAAGGATTTTATCATAGTACTTTGTTCTGTTGTATACGTTTTTATTGTTGTTGTTTTTTTTTTTTTAAATCGGGTATTTTTCCTGGAGGTGATTATTTGTATTTTGTTGTATTGACTTTTTAACAACAACAATAATAATACAAACTTGCCAATAACCCGAAAAAATATCACAAATAAATAACAAGTGATAGATAGATGTTGGGTTAGGTCGTATCACTTACGTTCATAGTTGGCTTAACTGAAATTCTAAGGGAAAATATTTTATTTGTTTTTGCATATACATACATAGATACAAACATATGTATACACAACTTTAAGTAATAAATTTAAATGACCCAGATTTAAGAAGATTTTAGTATGTTTGTATGTATTCTTTACTAGGAATGTGATTAAACTATACGCAATACTATAGGTAGGCCTAAAGACTAGATCATAGCCTGGAATATATACCAGATTATAGACTAGACTCTTGTCTGGAATATAGACTAGACACTAGTCTGCATTATGGACTTGAACACAATCTAGAACACAGACTTTGGACTATAGACAATAGTCAGGAGTATAGACTGAAATAGACTATAGTCTGGACTATAGACTATAGTCTGGACTATGGAATATAGTCTGGATTATAGACTATAGTCTGGACTATAGCCTATAGTCTGCACTATAGACTATAGTCTGGACTATAGACTATAGTCTGAACTATACAGTATAGTCTGAACTATACACTATAGTCTGGACTATAGACTATAGTCTGAACTAAGAACTATAGTTTGGACTATATATTATAGTGTGGACTATAGACTATAGTCTGGACTAGAGATTATAGTCTGGACTATAGACTATTAAACTATAGTCTGGACTATAGACTATTAAACTATAGTCTGGACTATAGACTACAATCTGGACTATAGTCTGAACTATAGACTATAGTCTGGACTATACACTATAGTCTGAACTATAGACTATAGTCTGGACTATAGACTATAGTCTGAACTATAGACTATAGTCTGAACTATAGACTATAGTCTCAACTATAGACTATAGTCTCGCCTATATAATATAGTCTGAACTATAGACTATAGTCTCAACTATAGACTATAGTCTGGGCTATAGACTATAATCTGTACTATAAATTATAGTCTGGACTATAGACTATAGTCTGGACTATAGACTGAAGTCTGGGAAATATTGACTATAGTCTGGACTACAGACTATAGTCTGGATTATAGAAAATAGTCTGGACTATAGAAAATAGTCTGGACTATAGAATATAGTCTGGACTTCAAACTGGAGTATAGACTAAATACTATAGTCGGGAGTATAGACCATACACTATGGACTACAGTCTGTACTATGGACGTTAGTCTGAACTATAGCCTATAGTCTGTGCTATGGATATAGTCTGGACTATATATACTTTAATCTAGACTGTAGACTTAAGTATGGACTATATTTAATTTTCTAATTAATGACTATAGCCCACACTCTAGTCTTCAGGGCAGAAAACATCCTATTGGCTGGACTATATTCTATAGATTGAATTATATACTATAGTTTGATCTATAGTAATTAATTTGAAAATTCATCGAAAAGGTTAAATAGAAATAGAAAAATTTTTGATAATTTTTAATATAACCATCAATAACTTGAAATTTTATCAGAAATTTTCTAATGAGAATAAAGATTTTTGAGACTCCTCGACGTATGAGTAATTTATAATTTGTTTTAGTTGCCCGCAAATGCTTAACTTGTAGTTCCATAAAATTTTATTTACAATTAATTTATTGTTCATAACGAAATTAAAGCTATTTTGTGGTGGGTATAAAAATTAATTACATTTCATTAGAAATACATTTGCTTTTGTCAATTGAAAATATTAATAAAATTTATTTACATTATTGTGGTCATTAATTAAAAAAAAAAAAACACTGGTAATAAAATGTTTAAAATTAAAGCACCCTACAATATTATGAAGAGGCAGTTTTTGGAAAAAAAAACCTTTAACTTATTGTAACAATTATGAGCATAGAGTTTATTAGAATTCCCAAAAAACCTCATGGGCAAATCCTTTATCTTAATGCAAAGGGATATCTCAAAGACTAGTGTATTAGGAATATATTTCGGTTCTCGACAATAGACTTAATAATAGGACATTAAGTCACTTCAACTATGCTGTAGGCTGCATTGTAAACACATATGCCTGTTCCAGCAAAAATGCTTTTATTGCAAATATTTTCTTCTCTTCTAGTCAAATGTTTATTAAATGACTTAAAAAAAACCATATAAATATTAACAGCAAAAAAAGTATATCTAAAGTTCACCTACTGCTTGAATTATAAATGTAAACTAGTTAAAATTACAAATTATTTTATGATACAAAATATGTTATAAATTTGTTTTAATTAATTAAAAACATTAATCTTTTAACAAATTCATACATTCATATATGCATACATTAGGTGCGGCTTTTCTAAATTATTTTGAAAGAAGTAAAAATTCTTATTAATAGTCACACTGGAGAACTGAGGTTGGCAGACACCTGCTGCTTAACTAACAATCGTTTAAGAACCGGATTTAAAGGGTTACTCCAAATAGTTTGGAACTTTTGTTTAAACGAAAAGTAGTATAATACAAAAAAAATTGAAAAATATAGACTAGACTATAGACCAGACTATAGACTAGACTATAGACATAGTCTAGTCTAGACTAGACTATAGACTAGACTATAGACCAGACTATAGACTAGACTATAGACATAGTCTAGTCTAGAATATAGACTAGACTATAGACTAGACTATAGACTAGACTATAGACTAGACTATAGACTAAACTATAGACTAGACTATAGACTAGACTATAGACTAGACTATAGACTAGACTATAGACTAGACTATAGACTAGACTATAGACTAGACTATAGACTAGACTATAGACTAGACTATAGACTAGACTATAGACTAGACTATAGACTAGACTATAGACTAGACATAGACTAGACTATAGACTAGACTATGACTAGACTATAGACTAGACTATAGACTAGACTATAGACTAGACTAGACTATAGGACTAGACTATCAGGACTAGACTATAGACTAGACTATAGACTAGACTATAGACTAATAGACTAGACTATAGACTAGACTATAGATAGACTATAGCCTAGACTATAGACTAGACTATAGTATACTATGACTTAGACTATAGACTAGACTATAGACTAGACTATAGACTAGACTATAGGACTAGGACTATAGACTAGACTATAGACTAGACCTATAGACTAGACTATAGACTAGAATATGCTAACTAGAGACCTATTAGACTATAGACTATACTAGGACTAGACTATAGACTAGATGCTATTAGGACTAGACTATAGCCTAGACATAGATCTAGACTATAGACTAGACTATAGACTAGACTATCAGACTAGACTATAGACTAGACTATAGACTAGACTATAGACTAGACTATAGACTAGACTATAGACTGACTATAGACTAGACTATAGACTAGACTATAGACTAGACTATAGACTAGACTATAGACTAGACTATAGACTAGACTATAGACTAGACCTAGACTAGACTATAGACTAGACTATAGACTAGACTATAGACTAGACTATAGACTAGACTATGACTAGACCTATGACTAGACTATAGACTATAGACTAGACTATAGACTAGACTATAGACTAGACTATAGACTAGACTATAGACTAGACTATAGACTAGACTATAGACTAGACTATAGACTAGACTATAGACTAGACTATAGACTAGACTATAGACTAGACTATAGACTAGACTATAGACTAGACTATAGACTAGACTATAGACTAGACTATAGACTAGACTATAGACTAGACTATAGACGAGACTAACTAGACTAGACTATAGACTAGACTATAGACTAGACTATAGACTAGACTATAGACTAGACTATAGACTAGACTATAGACTAGACTATAGACTAGACTATAGACTAGACTATAGACTAGACTATAGACTAGACTATAGACTAGACTATAGACTAGACTATAGACTAGACTATAGACTAGACTATAGACTAGACTATAGACTAGACTATAGACTAGACTATAGACTAGACTATAGACTAGACTATAGACTAGACTATAGACTAGACTATAGACTAGACTATAGACTACTATAGACTAGACTATAGACTAGAACTAGAGACTAGACTATAGACTAGCACTATAGAACTAGGACTATAGACTAGACTATAGAACTAGACTACTACGACGATAGACTAGACTATAGATAGACTATAGACTAGACTAGACTACTAGACTAGTCTAAGGTAGTATATAGTCAGCAATGCATACTTTGGACACATATCGAAAACCAACAATACAGCCTTTCTTTTCTACCCCTCAACAAAGCTCTTCACCCAAATACAGTTTTTGACAACTTAAATTATAATTTATGATGTCAATAAGCAAAATGTCAACGATTTCATTTCTTTATTATTACTTTTTTAAATCAACGCAAATAAAAAAATATAAAATATGAAAATGAACAAACGAGCCAAGAGATAAATTAAATCATTATGTTTCCTCATTATTAATGAAGAAATAATGAAGACTCTAGCACAGACAGACAGACATACACAAGCAAGAAGTCAAAAGAAAAAAAATCAGCAGCGACAGCAGTCATCAATAAGAAAATAAGAAAAATGGTATAATGAATGAAATCTGTAAGAAAACTACTGCAGAAAACAAGTGAAAACATTAAAAAATAATTTGCAAATGAAAACATAATTCCCGAGTTAAAAATATGTATGCGAGATGCAAGCAAATTGTGCTGTGACAGCAGACAAAGGAGCTGAATGAGCTGGGGAAGGCAATCATGGAAAGAATAGAGAAACAATAATGAGAAACAATTGTATTAAATGTTCGTTCGAACGTAAGAAATTTGCTATATTAATAACTGTAAATTGATGAAGTGGATGCCAGATGTTGGGAAAGAGGAATAGATTTTACTTAGTTTAGACTAATTAAAAGGAAAGAACTAAGAAGTTTTTGGAGAACTTATATTGTATAACAGATTATTTAGAAGAATTTAACACTTTTAAGCTATTTCTATGCATGACATAAAAACTCTGGCAACTCTGTCTATATTATTCTCAAGTATCAGTTGTATAAGGAAACATAAAGCAAAACGTTGAGTATATTACTTTTTTTTGTCTTGTAATAAAGTTCAAAAACTATTTTCTTTTTTATTAATATTAACTATAAATAAAGCACAAAATGTTGCTATTCTTCGTTGTTAATGAAGAAACAAATTAAAGACGATTTAAATACAAGCATGTGTAAAAAAGATTTCAATATGTAAATCAAATAATTATGATGCCTGCGAATGGGTGAGATGTTGCTGCTGCTGCTGTTTGATGAAGATGAAATACAAGACGCAGCAGAAGTCTTTTTGCAATTTTAATCATTTAGAGATCAAGTGAAGTAAATGCAATGCATTAAGAAAAACTGCTGTTTGAGAGTCAGTTGTGTTCCTGTTTCAGTTTTCTTAATTGAAATATTAACAACTCTATTAAGAAAATTTTAAGTGAATGTGCGAGGGTGGTGTGAGTAAAAGTTGTTGTTGTTATTTAAACCTCCTAACACTCCTTTCACTTATATTCTTCAGATCGTACTAGCAGAAAGACTTTATAATAAAGCTCCAGAATTGGAGCAGTATTACTTTGCAAATGAAAAATCTTTCGGCACTCTGGGTTTCCCAAATATTCGGCAAGTCGTAGCTTAAATCGTAGAGACTCACTCTGTTAATATCAGAATATCAGAAAAGTTTCTCTAATAAATCGGGAGTTTCCACCGAAATTATTGATCTTTATATTTCTCAATTTTCGCAACAATCATAGATCATTATATTATCTAGATTCCACAGCAATTATAGATCATTATAAGATACCAATTCCATTCCCATCTTCGATCATTCCAAGACTTAATATAGTTCAAATTCCACGGCAATTATAGATCTTTACATTGTCCAATTTCCATCAGAAGTGAAGATCGTATAATTTTCAAAACAAATTTAGATCATTCTAAAGTAACATTTCCATGGTAATTATAGATCTTTCCAAGGCTATTATAGAAAATGCATCACGGTCTTATATATTTCCAGGACAATCGTAGATCTTAATATCATTCAATTTGTCAAATTAGCACAGCAATCGTTGACCTTTAAAAGGTACAAGCTCCATTTCAATATTTTACCTTTCCATAGCGTTATATAGTTAAATTTTCATGGTAATTATAGATCTTTAATATGTCCAGTCTCTACACAGTTAAATATCTTTGCATTGTCCAATTTCCACAATAGTCATAGATCTTTTCAAGGTCCAATTTCCACGGTAACCTTTGATCTTTCCCTAGTTAGGAATGTATTATTTTCCTATGAATACATTCCGATTTTCATGACAATCGCAGAACTTTATAACGTCGAATTTCCGGGGAAATCATAGACAATCATAGACCTTTTAAAGGTCCAATTTCCACAGTAATCTTAGATCTTTCCATGGTAATTATAAAAAACCAAGTTCTTATCAATTTCTATGAATACATTCCGGTTTTCACGACAATTGCT